>NW_025999894.1:4217489-4234801 GCF_001458135.2 Marmota marmota marmota | reverse complement strand
AGAAGAAGAAGAAGAAGAAGAAGAAGAAGAAGAAGAAGAAGAAGAAGAAGAAGAAGAAGAAGAAGAAGAAGAAGAAGAAGAAGAAAAAAAAAACTTTCATGGAAATGAAATCCAGAAAATATTTCTGGGTGGTAGCATGCTGGAGTCCAGATGGAAATTTAGCATTAATTTGGCGAACTCTTTCAGTCACAGCACATTTTCAACTATTTATTTTTATACTGAGACTCTCCTAGTAAGGTGGGTATCGAATGGAAATTTTTTTCTAAGGTGGCATTTCAAATAATAACAATAATAATAAAATCCTGGATCGGGAATGATTTTTCCATTAGATGCATAAGGAGGCAAAACAGGGACCTTGAATGGGCCTATATTTTTTGGCTAATTTAATCAGTGCAAGTAAATGACATCTTTCCATTTCTTTATTAAGAGTTTGTTTTTCTATCCCTTTTAAATGATTGGCTCCAACTTTGAGATGCTTATTTCTTTAGCGTTGATACTCCAATACGAAAGCAGCTCTTCTAATTTATACCACGGGCAAAGGAGAGCTGGAGACTGAGAGTTGCATTTTATCCAGGCCATGGTTGCATATATAGAAAATTGATTTTCCAACCATACCCAGTGATAAAGTCCATCTTTGATATATTCCTGTCTCGCTGCTTTCCAGGTCTTAAGGCATCTGATCTCAGGTCAACTCCCCTCGGAGTGTAATTCAGAACACAGTCCCTTCCCTTCAGAGGTCTCATGCCACAGGGCATGGGTATGTTTTCTTTGGCTAAGACAGACCTTATGAAAGAAATTATTCTGCCGCCTAACTGACAGAGTTGGGCATGGGGTACAGAGAAATGGAGCCTCTCCCAGTGGCCCTTTGCCTGGAATTTGTCCTAAAAGCATGAAACTGAGCAGAATTTGTAGCAGACAGATGTGGGTAATATATGCACCACCCCTCCATTCTGGTGTCTGTTTGCAGGAGCACGAAAGCCGGTGGGATCATAAAGGTGGCCCTAGGTGACGCAGAAGCTGTGAACTCTGAGGAAGACCCTTTCCCAGATTCCACTGGGAAGTCTATTATGGAGAGGTCTGCTTGGCCAAACCACAAGGAAGCTCCCATTTTGTCCTGACTGCTGGAGCAGGTTTCCGAGGAAAATAAGTGAAGGATTTTTACTAGTCCATGGAAAATATGTATGGTATAAATAGAGTCTGCAGTCAGATATGGCAACATGCCACGCTCCAAAACTTTACCTGAAAACGGGGTCTGCTGGGCAGGCCGCTGGCATGTGGTCAAGAACCTTGTGTTACCATCAGACTCTAAAATGAGGGGAAAGAGCTGGGCCCACATCTTCACCTAGAATTACTGAAGTGTCCAGCAGTTTGTTTCTTTGGTTCTGTTTACTGCCAGATGAGATTCCAGGAATAACTACAGAAAAGCTATAATGGTACCGGGAACAGAGCCCTTTTTTGGGGGACCTGTGAGGACCAGTCCAGCTCTGCCATTCCAATCTTAAGCCAACGGTTCAACTTACATATAAAATGAGAGAGATGAGTTCCGTGGCGTCCAGCTTGCCAGGCCACTCTAAGACATGATAGAGGTAGCACCCTAGAGTTCTTCATCACGGGGTGCCAAACACGAGGTAAGAGTCCAAAATACAGCAACATGTGCTTCTGTTGCCTGGAGTCTGGTGGTTTGAACAAAGTAGGCATTCTCCATCATCTTTTTAGAAATGTCTTATTTTTCCTCCATAGAATTTAAATAGGATGTGAAACCTTGGGGTTGGGATGATCACTTTCTTACTAGATCTTTGACTATACTTCATTTAAAACAAGAACCGACCTTCCCAAACTGCACATCCGGCAAGCTTAGGTCTTGCATGGCCCTCAGGCCAAATCCACCTGTTTTTTTTTTTTTTTTTTTTTGTGGGGGGAGGGCAAAAGCTAAGTATGATTTTCTTTAAACATTTGCCTCTAAATTTTTAAATATTCAGAAAAGTCGAAAGAAGAACAATATCAGATAACACATGAATTTCAGATTTTGGTGTCTGTAAATAAAGCTGTGTTGGAACACAGTCACGCTCATTTGTTTACTATTATTTGTGGCTGTTTTCACACACTGGCACTAGAACTGAGTAGCAGTAGCATCAGACACTGGGTATCCAGCAAAGCTGAAAAAAATTGGAAGGAAGGAAGGTTGGGTATGGTCAGGTAAAAGGAAAAAAGATGACCAAGGAAAAAAATCATAAAAAGAGACAATAATAAGGATAACTAAATTGTAACCCCACTAATGCTAGCAATATTTGTTTAATGAATAAAACTATTGCCATGTAAAAAAAATGCACATCTGTTATTTTATTATTCCCATGCCAAAAAAAAAAATGTGAGTCTACAGTAAGGTAAGTATGACAAGCTCTGTTTTAGGGAATATGTTCCATGGTTTGTCAAGTCACATAGCTAGTGAGACAACTGTCAGTCACACAATGAGCTAGCCACTTGGCCAGGACTGAAATCCACAGCCTTAAGGGGCATCCTAGTAGACCTGACTTCAACTATGTGCAACTCAAAGACACTGGGTTGAAGGGGAAGGCTCACTTTGACCACGTGGACTCAAAGCTTTACTAAAATACTGGGTTTTCACTCTTCCTACAGAATACACTAAGACCATGGGTGGATAATACTACCTCACAGGTTGGGTCTATTATAGGTAGCATATGCATGTGAGCACCTGCACACTCACACCAACTCAAGTAAAACATTCAGGCAACTCTAGAAGATTTCCTAGTATCAACAAAAACAAAAAATTGACATGCAAACCACTGAGCTTAGACACTCTGCTTTCAATGCCTACATAAAGACTCAGTGATTTGGGCCATGTTCTATCAGTCTGAGTAGCATGAAGCAAAAAAGTAACTTATGTTCAGATATCCAGATACACACCTATGAACAAATAACCAGGAGCCAAATTAGAACTAAAAAAAAAATGAACTAAATAACCTAAAGGCCCAGCAAACTCCACTAATGCTTAAAACTGCACTCCTTGTTCCCAGTGTCTTGAGAAAAAGTAGCCAACAAACGTAGCCGCTGTCTTTCCCACCTCAGCAATCACCATCAAACCCAAATCCAGAGCACCTGATACGATTTAGTGGCACAGGAAGAGACAGACATGTGCGAAAGCCAACCCTGAAAGTCAATTGGATTATTGAGTGGAGACTTTTGTGATAAAGGCAGACTTAGTTTTACAGCTCCATTGGGCGGGGGTGGGAGAGGCAAAGGAACGAAGAAAAATCACCCTGGGTCGCTTTGCTTAAGTTATTTTGCAGATTTATTGAAGTGTGCACGTGGGAGAAAATGACTTCCAGAAGCCAGAATTTTAGCTAAGCCATGCTGCGGTGGCCGGTTCTCATGTGCAAACATGGCCTCATGCTCTGAGGTAATGTGAGGCAACTGTTTAGAGCAGGGAACCCTTGACAATGTTAATTGCAGGAGGTGAGCTGGCAGGGTGCTCCTGGCTCCTCCATTCCTGTTAGGAATTGGTGAATATAACACGTCTTGCTAGGTACCTTGGCAATTGGGTCAAGCCTTTTCTCCTGAGTACAAGGAAGCAAAGAGACCCCATGGAAACCACACCAGGCGGTGGTAGGAGCCAGTGTGAAGCCTGCACTGGCCTGCCTGATTGGCCAATTTAACTGGTCACATTCAAAATGACCAGGCCAGTCTTAGCGGGAGATGTGGCACATGGCTATGTTTGCCCCTGGCTTCCTTTGCTATGGTTACTGTTTGGTGCAGAACATGGACCTCACTTGCTGATAACTGGGGACCCTTTATTCAATGCTAAAGCACAGATGCCGTCCAGCAGTTTCACTAATGTCTTGGAGAGACAGCCAAAAAAGTGCACAAACAGGTCCAAGTCACGCCTGCAAAGGGAAAACAAAACAAAACAGAAAAAGACAGAAAACAGCCCACAAATATGGTTTAATCTGCTTTAACAGTTTGTTCAATCCACAGGTGGCTTAGCAAGACTGGGTAGAAATACCCACAGTTTAATCTGTAATAAAACAAGTGATTTATTTAGTCAATTCAGGGAGAAAAACACAGTCAAACACACTAATTGCTGGAAGGTAAGGCAGGAGAAAGAGTTCTTGAGACCCGCGGGCTGTCTTTGTGTGATGTTGGTAATGATGTTTTCCTCCACTGGAATTTCTAACCATTTCATTGAACACTCTTTGGTGAGTCAGATATGACCCACATGTAAGTTTATATTTTTGTCATTATTTTTCCTTCCCTATTAATTTACAGTATCCTTGAAATAAGAGACTATGATGCATTTTTGATTCTTCCACAGACTAATGACTCTAGAAATATGCAATAAAATGACTTTCAAAAACCAATGATTGATAGGCACAGTCTCTCACATTTCTTAGGTCTCAGCTGTTGTTGACAATTTATTCTACACCTGCTCCTATTAGATGCATTCCATGTTCCAGGCAGGTTCCTTGTCCCTATCAAGATGCAAAGACCAGGATAAAATCCATGATTCCAAATGATTTCGGAGAAGCGTATTGTGAGACAAACATTTTAATTCAATCAGAATATAGTATGTCTTATTAAAGAGGCCCAAAGAAAAGGCTATGGTAGATTCAAAAGAGAGACTTTATTATATTATTGGTTAATTTACTCTTCATTTAATAGGTGCATCTTCCTGATGCATTGAGAAAACATCAATGAATGAAAATATTAACTATCATCTATGTAGTGATCACTATACACTATAAGCTATTTCTATGAAAACATTAATTCAACTCATTAAATCTGCAAGAATTGATAAGATATCAATTACTATCATTCCTATTAGATAAGAAAATTAAAGAACAGAGATGTTAAATGACTTGTGCAGTATCATCACACAGCTAAATAATTAGTAGAGTTTAAATTTGTCTCCGGGCACTCTGGTTCAAGGGTTGCCTTATTAAACTGAATGCTCACATTGATTTAACCCTTTCTGTCTTGGAGTGTTTTGATCTAGAAAAGGGGATGCAAATATTTTCCATAAAGGGCCAAGTAGTAAATATTTCTGGTGTTGCTGGTGGGCTGGTCTCTGCTGTAACTACTTGGTTCCTCTATTATAGTTTGACAATCTTCATTGACAGCCTATAAGCTAATGGGCCTGGGTATTTCCAACAGAACTATTTCTGGAAGCAGTCAGCTGGTGGAATTTGGCTTGTAGGCTATAGCTTTCTGACCACTAATCTGGAAGAAAAGACAACTCCAGGGAGTTTTACTTGTGATATGTGTGGGAGAGAGTCAAGACACCTGCTTTAGAAAGTAATGAAGAAGGATGAAACCAGATGTGGGAATATAAAGTGACTATATAGAAAACATGTAACTTACTTTCATGCAGATAAAAATATCATTGTATAATTATCCTTAATGAAACATGAGGCAGTTGGCATTTGACTTCTCTCTCCCTCCCCCCTCCACCCACTCTCTCTCTCTGTACACACTCACACACACACACACACACACACACACATATCATGTGTATATATAATTTAAAAAATTGAAAATAGAACAATTCATAGTATGCCAAGCAAAAAGAAACATATTGTAAATATTTTTAAAATTACAGGATTTCAAAAAAGGGAACAGTCCAAGAAAATTTCTCCCATGAGCATCCTTCAAGCCCCTGCGTGTTTTGCACACTGACCTTGGAATTACACTCATGTCATGCTTTCCTGCATTGTAGCCTAATTCCAACTGGGACCAACAATGACAAGTGGCAGTACAGAGGCCAGTGTCATTAAGAGTTTCCAGTCTCTATTTAGGTTCTTTTTGCAACTCAACTCATCTCTGATGTACCTTAAACTGAGCAAGATTTCTCAGGCCACCCGATACATAACCGAGGATTTGGAAATTTGATCATTTGCTAGTAGAATCCAGTGAACAGCGTTGACTATCAGAAAACCAGGCAATATAAGACAAGTCATGCTGGTGCTGCTCACACTGCGTCACTTGTAATTACAATACAATAGTATGATAGAATAAATATACCTTCTATAATTACAGGGGATAAATCATGTGGGGAAACCTTCATTTTCGGCAGTGACAGGAAGTTCTGTGGCATCCTCTGATTTCTCATAAAACATTTTATCAGCATTTCATCTGGGACAGGAAATATAATAGCCAAGTTGCATAATGTTTGCAAATGAATGTGTTTAGATCCTTAGAGGAATGATTTTCCTTTTTGGTATCTTTACTGCATAGAATAATCTCAAGACCTGTAACATAGATGTATGCTGGGATAAACTTTGAGAATTCTACAAAATTAGACATCAGTGCAACCAAATGGCATAAGAGCCATCAGTTTGAATGAATTTTATTTTTTAATGGGTGCTCTGAGAATGGCACATATTGCAAAACAGAAAGTTGAGACTAATTCTTGTGGAGTATGCGTTTTGAAGCCCGTGTAATAAATACATAAAGAAAATTGCCATGAGTTGTGAAAATGATTTTCTTCATTTCAACCAGGAGATTTGTTCTTTAAAATGATAATGTGGTGTTAAAAGTTTGATTGCACAATGGCCGTGCTCTGGGGCAGCTCCTGTGCCGCCTCTGTGGTTTCTGCTGATATAAATTTGATATTTTACAAATGCAGAATATGAAATATATTCCTAACATGTGTTTCATACACTTATAATGCATGAAATGAAAAACAGCGTAGGCTTGGGACATTTCTTGGCTCTGTGCTTAATGCACTATGTCTGGAATATGCTAAATGTTATTATAGATATAATTGAAACATTTCACACAGTTCTGTGCAGTGAATTTTGCATGTTAAACCCACACTCCCTCCTTCTGTTAGAGAAGAGTTCACATGACCAGTACACAAAGGTTTCCCTTAGAATCAGAACATGGATGTGGTGTTTTTCCTTAGGAACCAGCCTTAGGTAAACGTTGGAGGTGTTTCACACTTGATTTTGCCAACAACCCCCTATAAATTCAGGAATATAGGTTTTCCTACAAATGAATTGCTGATAAAACGTAAATAAGAGCTGTACTTTTCCAATTTAAAATTGACATCTCCTATACCACTAAAGTTCATCCCTACCTTTCCCTTTATTTTCTTGGTGAATGTGCTTTTTTTTTTTTTTTTTTAGCCTACTCTGACAGCAGTATTTTATCAGTTATAAGTTGTGAATATTTAGTTATTCAAATATAAGTCTTGCTTTAATTGTGCATGCTGAGTGTGATAGTTTCTGACACATTTTCTGGTTTGGTTTAAATAAATCCAAAGTGTCTCAACTCCTGTGAAGAATTCAGAAGCAAAAGTCCTTGAGAGAGTGGATTCCTTTGAACTCAAAGTTGCATTGGGTGCCTGATTAGGGAACTGGTTGCTACAGTTAAAATATATAAAATATTCAATAAAAAGTTAAATTATTATTCTATCATTCCATATTAATTTTAATTTTAATTTTTATATTATTATTATTTTGCACTGGGAAATGAACTCATGGGCTCTTAACCAGTGAGCTACATCCACAGCCCTTTTTAAATTTTTTTTTTATTTATTTAGAGACAGGGTCTCACTGAGTTGCTTAGGGCCTTGCTAAGTTGCTGAGGATGACTTTGACCTCTAGGTCCTCCTGCCTCAGCCTCCCAAGTCACTGGGATTACAGGTGTGCACTACTGCACCCCACTCCATATAATTTTTTTTTTAGCTTGTTCTCACAACTGAATGTTACTGTGATTTGAAGATCATCTGGAAACAAGTTACTTAACATATGTTTTATTCATTGTTCTTATAAAAGCAACACTGTTTATTTATTGAAAATCAACTGCTACCAGCAAAGGATGGCATGGGCATGTGTTTATTTCATCAATAATACCCGCTCTGTGGCAGTGGTTCTCAAAGTAGGGAACTGGTTTGAAATGCACCAACAGAATCACTGGGGAATTTGTTAGAAATGCAAATTCATAGGACCCATTGGAGGCATACCCAAGCAGAAACCAGAAAGGGAATCTAGGATGCTGAGCCTTTAGAGGCTTTCTAGATGATTCTGAAGCCAGATCAGATGTGAGGACCATTGCCCCAGGATACATTTATCAACTACTGAGATAACATTCTTCAACATTTTGCTAGGATCCTGTGTCAATCACAGGGTCTGTGACAGGCTCAGGGGGAGGGGGAACACACACACTAAAATCAAGTAGCTCAACTGAAGATCAACAGCAGACATCTGTTTGGAAGGAGATGATCAATCTCAAGATCCTGAAGAGGACCTTCTCCATCTTCCTTCACTCTTCTCTGGGCTGCATATTTCGTCTACCAAAATACATATGCACATGCAATCCCCAAAGAAGCCATAAAGATAGACTCCCGCCTTGTTTCCATTTGAATACAGATATTACCTAAGACAATCAGTATCTCAAGAAGCAGAAATTTCACTTTCCAGCCCATGCCTGAGGATTACAGGAGCCACTCAAAATCTTAGAGAGATTTCGTGAAAAGTAAGGACAGCTAATTATTTTGTCAGCATGTTTAAGACCTAAAGGGAGAAACAACTAATTTCTTCATATTTAAAATTGTTCACATAATTAGTTGGAGAACTTAAAAGCGTAGTTCAACTCCTGGATTAAGTGATCAGTTTTATTTTGGGAATCTGATGAAAGAAGCCCTACCCAGGCTCACTTGGAGCTGTTCACCTCTCATTGTCGGAGGAGATGAGGTTCCAAATGGAGAGTTCATCAAAGTTTTATTAAGTAACATAGCTCCTGATTTTTTGTTTTCTCCCCTGTAAAATGGAAATAACATGAACATCCACCTCATAGTACTGTTTAAAGAACACAAATGAGGCAGTATTGGCCTAATGTTCAGCACGTAGTTGTAATACTGATTCAATGAACATTAGCCATCAAGCTAGATTTCCACTGCACGCCGTTCTTTTAAGATCAGATTGTCATCTTTATTTTATTTTCTTGATTCATGTGTTAAAACATTACCTTTGGAAACATGCAGGATAAAGTTTCCTTTCCACTGAATTTTCGATAAATTATGAGCCTTCACTGTAATGATATGCATTTACCTTAATGGCCCCCTTTAAAAAAATTCACTTCACATTATATTAATGAGTCTTTTCAGTGGTTATGAGTCTGAACTCTGCTCTTCCAAAGAAGTTTCCTCATAAATTAGCATAATTGATGTCCAGTTTGGGGAAAATGTTAGCACACATTATTTATGGCACATTCTGTTCGTGTGGCGCCTCTTAACATGAGAGAGAGAGAGAGAGAGAGAGAGAGAGAGAGAGAGAGAGGTTTTCAAAGGAGGTTCAGATGCTGCTTCCTTTGCTTGCACAACAGTGAAAGCCACCAACTTTGTGCGCTTGGCAAGACCATAGCCATATTTTTATCTTAAGGGCCTGAAAGGGATCTGCAGTCAAGGGCAAGTTTGGGATTGTTCTTGGTCCAGAGATTTGTTCCACATTTGTGTGAAGCCTGCATGGGCTCTGGACTGTGTGCACCCAGGTGGCAGAGGTACACCCCTCCAGGTTTCATAAGCACTTTGGGTATCCACAGTGAAGCAACATTTCAGAAAGTTAGTGTCACCTCTACTAACCCTAATGTTTGAGATAAGCAAGCAAATGTATACATGATTTTACTATTCATGGTGCATCTAAACGGGCACTGCTTGTATGTCTCCAAGTATCCTAATAGACCAGAGGGAGTTTCAAACAGATTCCATGAGAAACATGGTTACACGTTTAATTTTTTTTCACTTCATAGTGACAGAAAACAATGTAAGAGTGAATATAGAAATGTTCCTAAAAGTTGAGGTTTGGTTTTGTCTTGTTCTTTTTCTTCTTCATGTTGGACACCTTGAACTAATGGATGCTGAATCAGAGCTTTGTTCAGATGTGCTAGGAAGCTAATTCTTAGGATAAATGCAATGGTAATTAGGATTCAGTTCTTAATAAACTCTCATTAAACTGTAAATTTTTTTTTCTAGTCTTACATGTTTGGTGAATTTTATTTTGATCTCTTTCAATTCTGTGTGTTTGCTAATTTGAAGTAGTAAGACTTAAGTGAAGAAGATTCTCCCACTTGGAGATTAGTCTAGTTTTCTTCACAAGATCAGGCAGAATCGGTCACTTTTCTTTTTCCACACAGACATCTCACTGTCAATCTGTATCAGATTTTCTTAGGAGGAACAAAATTTGGCTGAAGATAAATTCATAAAAGTTTAGATTGACATAACAAACATAAAATGTTATCTGCACCCAAAGCAAATACCAATCAGATAAGACAAATTTAAAAAGTTGTTTAAAGTTCCATGATAAACCTATTCATTGAATGATAAATGTGATACAAATGAAACACTTTTCTCCAAAGAATTCATATAATGAGGAGGTGCACATACAAAACAAGAAAATTCTAGAACACTCTAGAAGACTACAGATGTCTTGTCTGGTTATATCCATAACTATAGGAATTCAGAAGAAATGAACACTAATGTCTGCAATCCACACTTCCACAGGATTTGAGTCCTGAGGGTACCACCCTTCCCAGAGGACGTACTTTATAAAAGATGATCCCAAAGTCAGGAAGAAAAATAAACCATATTAAGAGATAATGAGTCAATTATGCCAAGAAACAATTCCTAAGGGGAAAGTGAAGTCATTGGTCGGAAGCAAATGAGCCAAACCACTGCAGTGTAGACAGTCCAGACACAGCAACAGAGGATGGGAGGAAAGCGAGGATGGGATGGCTGGGCTGAGGGCTGAGTGGGTGATCTCGTCTCCCTTCCATGGCCCTGAGAGGACACGGTATTTACGCCAGGTTTTTAGATATAATGAAAGAAAAAGAAATAACAGCTTAGTTGGTGGGAAAGATACTAATCATAAATCAGATTTGATCAGCATGAAAGCATATTAAGATAGACTCTGAAGCACAAAAAATTACATTTGGATACTGGTTCTGAAGCCTACTAATATTTCACTATGAGTCAGGAAGCCCTGTAGAGTTCTTACCCCCTTTTCTTACCTATTGGGTGGCATTAAGGGCACAAGCTCTGTGAACTTCTTCTGAGGTTTAGCAACAATACAGATTGTTATTACAACATCTAAAACACGTTCTGACTAAGTCACAGCTATTGTCATTGTTTAACTCCTTGCTCATCCAGTCTTTGGCTCCCCTGGTAACATAAACACCAACTTGTATTATAGCCAGTATTTGAATAATTAAAAGCAGTTTTTTTTTGCCTTTTACTAAGTGGAAGCCTCCATTTCACCTATTAGAAATTTTTCTAAAAATAAATAAATAAATTGTCTCAATCTATAACTGTTCTGCATTGGTTTCAGTTTAATCATCGGCAAAAAAAATAAACTTAAAATCTCTTCTTTACAGTAGCATGTTCATACTTACATAGATCCATTTTTTTTGCTGTTGTTCTCCCAGCATTACAGTAATATTATCTGATAATTACTGTATTATTATCTAGTAATAGTCATATCTCTGATTAGTGAGGGACCTCAGTGGATGCTCTCTCAGAGTGGAATCTTCTGAGCATTAAGACACTTCTAGAATGATCTGACCAGCACAGAATGGATCTAAACAATCACCTGTTTTATCCCTCTGATAAAGGAAAGCCTAAATCACATTAGCTTTTTGGCAGCCATATTGATGACAGAAATATTGATGACAGCACACTGGCATCTTGAAACTCCATGTAGGGGCTCATCCATAAACCACTCCTACTGAATCTTCTTTTTTTTCTTTTTCCCACAAAGTCATTGAAGAATTGTCAGCTTTGTATTTCACATAGCCCAAGTGTAAAAAGGCACTTCTATGGATTTACATAGATTTGGGAATTGACACGATCCCAAACTCCCTGACAGTTGATGTGTGAACAGAGTTTGTGTGTCTGTTGTTTGTTTCTTTTTACAATCCTACTTGCATCATCTGAGCATCTCCCTGAAATTCAGGCAACAGGCAAGAATTTGCTCCTTAATGAGCCAGTGTAAACACTATTAAAGTGCTGTTTACATACTTCTGCTCTTTTAATTTATTTTCTCCTTGGTCCTGCTTTGCCTTTTATTTCCAGGCTTTATTTTCCCTTTCACCTTCACGACTTGCCACGTAAAAGGAATTTAGCAATTTCAAATTTTAGTAAACGGCATTTCAACAGTCAACAAACAAATGTAACCACATTGGTGTCATGTTCCTAATAAATATTAGAGTCTGACGTAGGTTGGGGTTTTTCCTGACTGCTCTGGGAACTATTGAAGTCCCAGCAATCAGTCTTTTGCTAAATTCTTTGCCTGATTCACTAGATGTTCTGCACTTAGCTTTGACTATGGGGATTATTGGATCCACTGTTCAGTGACACGGTTAAAGCTTGCAGCCAAAATGTGTGACTGCAGTCATACCTAATGGAAATAGAAAAGTCCATTCCAGTGAAATTCTTCATGATTGAAAAGCTAAAGGATGTTGAGAAAACAAAATATACACATCCAACAATTTATGTTTATGCTTAAATTTGTGCTTCACAATTTATGTTTCCTATGCTTAAATACAAATTTTCTGTTCAAAAATAGAAAGACATGGATCTACTCTGAAGTGCTTCAAAAACATTGAAATTAACAAAGCATTCAACTGATAAAATTGTTGCTTTCCCTCTAAAGCTGTGATGGTTTTATCAAAGGCTAAAAGCGAATCATAGAAGGAAAGACACATAGTTACTGTTAGTAAGGAGAAGATACTGTTATGGCTCAAGATAATGACATGGGTCCAGTTCTTTTTACCTGTGATGCACGGCAGGTTTCATGACCCATTTTTTTTTTCTGATCTTTCTCATTTCAAGCAATCTATTTCCCACACTATTTAATAGCCCATTGCCAGGAATCAAATTCAGCCCACAATGTCTCATCTAACAAAAATGTTAAAGAAAAACCGACGTTTTCTCAAGTATTTGAACAGACTAACCGAATGTCACTGATACTTATGATTACCTCTCCATTGGTACTATCTAAAAACCCATTTAAATCTTCTGGTTTAATCTTCCGATTTAAACTGGACTTGATGATTGCAGAAAAAGAACTCAACTGCTGATCACATGAAACTCTGAAGTTAGGTGCCAGCTGCTTAGGCACGGAGTAGAACAAAGTGACTGCAAAGCCGAATCACAACCATTTTCAGAGAAATAGTCTTCTTCCTTTCAGGACTAAATGCAATAGGGACAAACTGCTCTTAACGTCACCAGGTAGGTGCCCTGCAACACACGCTTTGATAAATAGAGGTAAACTCAATAGTGAATTGGCTACACTTTCTCAAAGTTGGTTTGCAGATTCTTGGAATCTTTTTTTTTTTTTTATTAAGAATCTAAACATTTTACCCTGTAATGTCTCTATTTTTATGATGACATGAAACCTAATCCAGTTTCTTAATAGTGAATTCCAAATGAGTAAAAAACAAATGCTTTCACTAAACTTATACTTTTATTTAAAAAGCAATGTTACCAGCAGCAGGATGCAACGAGCACATGTGCTATATTAAAGGGTGAGTAAATGTGGGTGGACACGGCCTGTGGGGTGTGGAGCTATGATGGTGGCATAAGAAAGAATTAACTGGCACTTGGCTGCAGCCTTATAAAATATAATTTCACATCTATTTTTTCCACCTTTCCTAGTGTGTCTTTCCCACTGCAGCCACGGGTGCCACTCCTGTGAAACTCCCTAGGACATTTCAAACAATATGTGACACTGCATTAATCAGAGCTTCTGAAGGTAATAGTCCAATTCACACGGAATCTCCAAATTCTTAGACCACACCTGTGTGACTTGGGTAACCTATCTTTCTGATGTTGTGATGAGAATAATAACAGTACTATGTTTTTTTAAACTTTTGCAAGGATCAAATGAATTAATACATAAAAGTCTTTAAAACAGCCATGCATGGTGGCACAGGGCAACTGAGGAGGCTGAAGCAGGAAGAACTCAAATTTGGCGACAGCCTCAGAAACTTAGTGAGACCTTGTCTCAAAATGAAAAATGGTTCAGGGGTTAAGTGCCCCTGGGTTCAATGTCTGGTACCAAAAAGAATAAAAATAAAAAAAAAATTAAAAATAATGTGTTCCAGGGGCTGGGGATGTGGCTCAAGCGGTGATCCTCAGCACCACATACAAACAAAGATGTTGTGTCCGCCGAAAACTAAAAAATAAATATTAAAACTCTCTCTCTCTCTTTCTCTCTCTCTCTCTCTCTCTCTCTCTCTCTCTGTGTGTCTCTCTCTTTAAAAAAAAACTAAATTCAACAGAAAGTTTCGTTTTAGAGTGGAAAAGCAATGAGAAATGGGTTCTGCATGATGTTGGACTTGACACAGAGAAGAGGGACTAGGACTCATGTAAAAGGTAAGCTTCAAGAGATCCTCCCCCAATGGAAAAAAAATGGCATAAGGGAGGCCTGAGGCAAATAAAAGGCCCACCCACTGACCCACCAGTCCTCTGCTCTCCCTAAGAATTTGTTGCTATTGAGAGGGGTTTGCCTCTCAATTTTAATTAAATGGAAAAACTGTGATGAGCCCAGTAACCCCTCAGTTAAGTCAGTGGGGTGCTCACAATACCTGCACATGCAGAGTTCAGTATGGAATACAGAAGTTCTTTGTATGGGGGATGCCAGTAATTAGCTGTGTGGCTTTGAATATATGTATAATTTCTGAGGCCTCACTTCAACAATCCATAAAATAAAGAGAATGAGTAGTATTTTCTAAATTCTCTCTGGGCCATAAGAAACCAGGACTGTGTGATCAAGGAAGAAGATCAGTGATAAAGCGAGAGAATAATAGAGATAGTGTAGTGCTCTGTGCACAAGAACTAAGAATTCTGCAGCTTCGAGTCTGGTGTGCCTCTAACCTTTACAATGTACCAAGTGCTGTTTCCCATTCATTCATAGATCCGCAGACAAGTCTTGCTTATTTTAAGAAGTCCATTCTGTCATATACTTTATATGTACACATACAAGTGTGGTACATATCATATTATGTGACCCAGAGTCTTAGCTAAATATATAGAAGCTATTCAGTTGGTAGGGGAAAAAAATCAATAAAAATATTCCCATTTGTTTTATTTAAAAGACTCAGAGTTTTTTTTTTCTTTTATTTATTTGTTTTAATTCAAGAGAAAACCAGAAAATGTAGCCAGACAGTAGCTGTGTCCTTTGGCAGTAGAAATAATCTAATAAAAGCATCAGATTTCAAAGGGGGAGGAGGGGGAACCCATCTCAGACATTGGTAACGTCATTTCAGCTCAAATAATTTCACTCTGGGTTTGTGTTTTTTGGACTCATATAGCTTATGATGATTTTATCCCAAGTTCATGCCACCAAAGGTGGAATTCATAAAACAAACAATGAGACCAGGCAATGATTGACAGTTCTGACTCTGTTAATACCCCATAGTAGGTCTTCTACCATGGTCAGGAGTTCAGATTTATTTAGACAAGCTTTGTCTTAGTTTTGTAGACTAGAAGCTTTATGATGGGGTTATCCTTTGACTGTATCAGGCACAGACAGATTATCAGAATCCATAGCAAAATGGTAGACAGCCCTCTTCCATACACACCAGACCCCACAGAGCCTAAAGCCTAGAACATGGTTTTAATTAAGTTTTTACCCCCTCACCCTCCTTTAACTGGTGGGATCTGGACCTTCTTTTTGAGATGGAACCATTCAATAGCTGATTATGAATGTAAGCACCTTAAGTAAGGAACAACCCTAATTAATAACAATGGAATCCTTATCTTGGCCTGAGGTTACTGTCAGTGTCTTACCTCCAAGAGAACCTTCATGCAAAGAGAGTTCACAGAGCTTGGGAATGAAGGGAATGGAGTTGTTTCAGTGTTTGCTAAGTGAGGGTGACGTTGCTCCAAGTCTTGTCTTGCACAGGCTTTACCAGTGGAATAACTGGGGTTTTCTGACAGACGGTCATATGCACAGGATGGAGGAACGGACAGCCATGCCATGCTTCTGGTATTAACATTACTTAATATTTGAACTCTTGTGGTTCTAGTTTTGAAGTGTGATTATGTCTTGTATGAATCTAGATAAGGGTAGATTTCTGAATTAATAGGTCAATTTTCAAGAGGTAAAATGGCTTTAACTTTAATGATAACCTGGATAGTGGAAAAAGCTTTAGAGTCAGTAAAACCAGAATTTGCATCCTGACTGCACATAATGGCTGAAGGCCCCAAGCAATGAAGCCATCTTAAATTTCTCCAAAACCCAATTCCCTTATTCATTAACAACCATCCTGGTGGACTGTGAAATCAACCTAGTGGTAGAGCACTTGCCTGGCATGGACAAGGACCTGGGTTCAATGCCCAGCACTGAAAAAAAATTGTTATGATGATATCTACTTTATGGGATTATTGTAAAGATTAATATTATGCAAATACAGAAGAGTTTGGACCTGACTTACACAAGAGGATGAATTAACGTGGCTTTCCTTCTATTTTGTGACTGTGCATATACCTTGTAAAAATGTAGCTCAACTCCTTGCTCCCCTCTACCCCATGACAACCACTATTCCATAGACCAAAATCTCTGATAAACATTGATATAAAAAATTCAATAAAATACTTTCAGATTTAATTTAATAGGACATTAAGGAGATAATATGCCATGATTGAGTTTGTTTCATTCCAGGGATGTGAGGATTCCTGTCTCTATGAATTTGACCCTATTGAAGTCTAGTCACATGGCACTTGCCCTTCGGTGAGTGGTTTATTTTGCTTGGTGTAATGTCTGCAAGGTTCACCCATGTTGTAGCATATGTCAGGATTTCCTTTCTTTTAAAGACTGAATAATATTCTCCCATGTGTAGATACCATTTTCATTATCTGTTCATCTGTTGATGGGCATTGGAGTTGCCTCCAACTTCTGGCTATTGTAATATTGATGCTATGAACGTAGGTGTGCAAATGTATCCTTGGGTCCTTGCTTTCAATCCTTCTGGCCATATACCCAGAGGGGAATTGCTGAATCACATAGTAATTTCGTTAGTATTTTTTTTAAAGAACTACTGTGTGGTTTTTCATACCATGCCTAAGTGTTCTTATTAATCCACATCCTTTCAAACACTTGCTAGTCCTTGCTTTATTTTTCAGTAACCATCCTAATTGGTGCTAGATGAGATCTCAGTATGGTTTTTGACTTCCATTTCTGTAATGAATGAGCATCTTCTCATATTCTTGGAGACCAGTTACACATGTATGTTTATATATATATATATATATATATATATATATATATATATATATATATATATACATACATACATAT
>NW_025999894.1:4207884-4217467 GCF_001458135.2 Marmota marmota marmota | reverse complement strand
ATATACATACATACATATTTGATTTTGAGGAATGTTTCTTCAAATCCTCCCTCTCTCTCTTTCTTTCTTCTTTTATTGTACAAGAGATTTAACCCATGAGGGCTTAACCGCTGAGCCACATCCCCAGCTCTTTTTAAATTTTTCTTTTTTTTAAATTTAGAGACAGGGAGGGACCTTGCTAAGTTGCTGAGGTTGGCTTTGAACTTGTAATCCTTCTGCCTCAGCCTCCTGATCCACGTAAATTCTTCAAATCCCTTGTCCATTTTTAATCAGGTTTTTGGTTTTGTTGTTGAGCTATAAGGGTTCTTCATGTATTCTGGATATTATCCTCTTATGAAATACGTTATTTGCAAATGTGTCCTCCAGTTCTGTGGGTTGCCTTTATCTCTAGTTTGTGTCCATCAATGCACAGAAGTTTAAATTTGTTATATAGTCCAATTCATCTAACTTTTTGTTCTGTTTCTTATGTTTTTGATGTCACATTAAAGAAGTCATTGCCAAACATAGTGCCATGAAGCTTTCTCATTTTTTCTTCTAAGAGTTTAACAGTCTTAGTTCTTTCACACAAGTCATCAATGCCTTTAGGTAAATACTCAGATGCTCAATTGCTGGATCATATGTAAAAGTTTGTTTTGTTTTGTGAGAAATTCCCAGATTCCCACATGGTCTTGCCATCTCTCATTTCCCTCTCTGATGAAGGAGACTTCTATTGCCCCGCCTTCTTGCTGGAGTGTGATGGCGTCAGCGTTGCACTTTCAGCCATTCTGTGTGGTGATATCTCAGTGTTGCTTTAATTTGCATTGCTTTGGTGACTTATGATGGGCACCATCTTTTCATCTGTTTTTTGCTGTTTATTTATTTTCTTTGGTGAAGTGTCTGTTAAGGTCTTTGGCTCATTTCTCAATTGGGTTGTTTTCTTGTTGTACATTTTTAAGGTTTCTTTGTGTAGTGTGTATACCATTCCTTTACCAAGTGAGTCTTTTGCAAATATTGTATCACATTCTAGGGCTTGTTTCTCATTGTCTTGACATTGGCCTTCACAGAGGACTGATTTTATTTTTATGAAGCCTAGATTATCAATATTTTTTCATGGATTGCATGTTTGATGTTCAGTGTAAAATGCCATCATCGTATTCAAATCCATCTGAGATTTTTCTCTTGTGATAGCTCTAAGACAATTCTAGTGCTGTCTTTTACATTTAGGTCTATGGTTTATTGTGAGTTAATTTGTATAAATAGTGATGTCTGACTAGATTAATTTTTTTTTTTTGCATGTGGATGTCATGAATTGTACTTTTAGTTATCTTTTCTTCCCTCCAAAATGTTAACATGTAAGGCTGAGATTTCACCAATATATCTTTGGATTCACAAATTTTATCCCCGAGTTACAGTCCAAAATGTGCTCAGAAAAAAAACAGTGCCCAAGGGTAACTTTTAGATATTTAGATAGACTAAGGGAAGTTAATCCTTTATATGAAAGACCTCCAGTTATTCTTACACAACTACCATAGTTCTCCCATGTCCAATCTTCCATTCCAGAGAAAATTTCAGATGCTTTCCTGATGCTTCTCTGAATCTGTATGTTGAACACTGGGGAGAAGTGACAAGTTAATTCCCTCAAAATTTTAAATGGCAAAAATAAAGAGCCAACCACAAAAATCTATATAGTGTATTTAGAATCACAACCTTAGAAAATTATTTCTGAACCTGAGAATGAGAAACTGTATTAAAATTACATATGCAATTATTCTAAATTCAAAAATGAATCAGTATTTATTTTCAGGTTTCTCATTTTTTCTCTGTAAATACCTGTGGATCAAAAGTCACAACTCTGTCCATATCTTTTAGGTCACTGTCACCTTGTTTAGGTGTGCAGATGTCTTTAAAACTGTACTTTATTTCTCCAAGGAAATCATTTCATTGTCATGGTTGAAATTGATAGAATATTTGCAAACACCTTATTGTAGAGTTTCCTAGGGCTTTTGTTGACTGCCTAAGACTAAACTGTGTCAAGATTTATCATTTTTTCATCTTTAGTTCATCTATTTGCATAGTCTTTCCATTTATTCTTAAATATATATTTAGCAAATTTATGTATCTATGTATAGGCATTTGTTTATATATAATAAAGTCTACATAAATACATAGACTTGTTTTCTGCCTATCCTCCTTGTAAATAAGATGTATGAAGTAAAGAATCCCAAATGGATTAAATCCAGCTTTCATAATCTATTTTTTTTTTTAAATCTTACTACTTTCTGAGGGAAAAATGCCAAGTTCTCAGTTCACAGTGACAAATGTAGACTTCATCTTGAATTCATGTACGGGTGACATTTGCATGTTGATTTCTTTGCTGCCCTAATGTTTAAATTTCAAAGCACATCTTTCCTTTTTATCTTCAGCTGAATGAGACATCAAAATAAGGGCCAGATAAAGGCGGAAGTCCTTTGTCTGAGACTGCCCAGGCCCGGACAGCTGTGATGAAAACTGTCTGATGTTTCACAGGCTTCTTGTCTGGCCTCAAGCTGGTGTTTGCCTCTTTTATTTTGGAGGTTTTAAAGGAATATTACCTCCTAGCACACAATGTCATCTGGGACAATAGAAGGCCTGTTCATGGTGGCGTCCAAAGACACAAGTCAGAACAAGTCACTTACTGGATAATAGATCCCTGATTACGCAGGGAGGAAGTCCCCGCTCTTACTGTAAGTTCTAAGGTGAATCAAATATTATATCACAAGATCACGACATTGTGAGATTGTCTCTTTCTTACTGGTAAACCAAACCCTTTAGGTATGTTTAATTTTCTAATGTAGGTAATGAGATCAAGTGTGCTAAATTAACCTTTAAATATAAAATAAATTAGCAGAAAGGAATAAGATAGAAATCTGAAGCTGGAGAGAGGGCAAAATAGCTTAAGACATGCAAAATTACTTTTGGTAAATTTCGAATAAAAATAACATGGATTTGACCAAAGCAGCAAGTGTATTCAGGCAGCTCAGTTAAAACTATAATCAGACAAGTTGGTAGGTTGGCACCGAGAGTGTGAAGCACTTCTTCAGTAGTTTTTGTTTTTGTATTTTAACTTCATGGAACTATCTCCTTAATTTGTGCTAAAGAATAGATATGCACAGGAATACAAATATTTGACAGTTATCTGAGCCTGTAGCACTATTCAGGTTATTTTTTTTTAGAGATAAAAACAATGGTTGTTTTAGAAAATTTTGTTTTCCAAAATAGCCTCAAAGTGAGTACATTTAACAGATGAGAAAGTGTCTTGAATCCAAAAGTCAAGAAAATTTGACAATTATACACACCAGAGCCTTAGCTGTGTCTTTGGACCTAGGTCCTCAGAGCCCTACGGATGAAATCGGTTTGTTCAACTTCTGGGGCTTCTCCTTCCTGTGTTCTTCTTCCACCTGGAAGGCCAATCTACTTGCTGCCTCTGTCTGGACTTCCTGCTCCTTCCCGCCTGTTTCTTCTCCTCCAGGTGGTTTATCTGTCAAGCTGAACCAACCCTCTCTCTGCTTTTCTGCCTCTGCACCTCTGCTCAGGATGCCCCCACAGCTGGAATGCACATCAGTCCCATTTTGTCTGTTATAATCCCGACTGCCCTTTGAGTCCGACTCAATCACCTGGTTCTTCATGACATTTTCCATAACCCCTCTTTCTTCTTCTTGGTTATCATGGACTTGTTTGTGGTTGTTTCGTGGAAATCATTTTAGGCTGCCCTCTAGTTAGATTTTTTTTTTCCTGCTTAGAAGTAGTAAATATCTTGACCAGAAAGACTGCCCTTGGTTTATCTCTGATGTTACATTACATTTAGTTCAGGGCTTTGTAGATATCAAAGGATACTAAACCTATCCGTAAAAGACACAAGACCATCTGATGGATAAAAATTGTGGAAGAAACTAGAGCTACTCTGCCTCAAGAGGATCGCAATTGGACATCAGTACTTTCAAATTTCGCTAGAACTAAAATATATAGGGATGTGTGCTCCATAAAAGCAGGGGATTTTTGTATTTTTTCTCACTCTTCTGACTACATAGCATCTAGAATAGTGTCTAATACAAAATATGTATATATATATATATATATATATATATATATATATATATATAGTATTAGACACTATATATATATTTGATATTTATACACACCAGAGCCTTAGCTGTGTCTTTGGACAAATATATATATATTTGTTGAGTAGAAGAATAAATTGAATATAAAATAAGTGCTTTTTAAAAAAATTTCAATTTTAAGGAAATAAAAGGGACCATGTATATTTCCATGAAGTTTTTTTTGAGGTGCCGAAGACCAAGGGTTTCCAGCATACCAGGCATGTGCTCTATTACTGAGCTAAATCTCCAGACATGAAATCTATTTTAAATCAATCTAAGAAAGATCCCTTAACAACAGTTCTTGATGTTCCAATGTGGTGAGTATGAATATTGCTTAAAGCATGGGTTGGACAGCTACATAATCACAATTGGGTAGAAGAGAGTAAATGAATAGAATAGATACTCCTTCAGGTGTCTTTCATCTTAAAAGTTCATAGCTGATTAAATTTGTGGAAAGTATTCTATCAATGAAAAACATGCTATGGTGTGAACCTTAGCCAATACCAAAGATAGTAAGAATAATGTTCTGCACAGGTGAGTGAAAAGTATGTCCAGCGGCTCCATAGAGAGTCTGATTGACTCTTGCAGTGACTCTGACATGAAATATATCTAAATTTTTTCTACAGACAAAAAAAAAAAAAAACAACACACTTTTCCATGCTCTCCCTGTATAAAGCATGAATGGGCTCCAGAAACTATTGGTAAATGAAATCAGGAAAGCACCTTAGTGGTGCATTCTTTTGTGTGACTCTTTATTAGGGACACAGGATTGAAATAACCAAATATCACATTTTAATAAATAATTGTTGAGGGCCACAGCTGAGTCGGGATGACGCATGGCATTTTTGCCAGAAGTAGTGGTTGAGAGATGAAGCCAGCGAACCATGAAGATGATGACTTTTGAGTTCTCTTCCGGTTGAGCTCTCGCAGGGATTCCTGAAGAGTTCCCATTGGTTGGGGAAGTGCCAGAGGAGGGATTTCCGGTGTGTGGTTCCTGGAGGAGCCGTGTGGCATTCTGGAGAGTTCCCAGGAACGTGTGTGGAGTGTGCTGGTGGAGTTCAGAAATAAAGTTTGTTCCTGCTTCAGTGGCTCGTGATTTGTGCCCAGCCAGACTGTGGCAAATAATCTCTTGGGTTACACAAGCGATGATATCAGCCTTATCAGATAATAGTTATATCTGCTTAATTAATATGTCTGTGAGGTCCCTGGAATATATTTCTGTTGGTATTTGATATTTGCATAGTATGATACCAATACCATTCCCTGATAAGTGCATTTACATCTCTTCACCATCCATAATTGAATGAATTCCATGTGCATTTGACTTAACATCTTCCTTGATTCTTTCCTCCACAATTAAAATATTAAGCATGGATATTTGTGTTCTGGAAAACAACAAAAAAGTAAGAAGGCAGAGAGTTATGGAGGAGAAGGGGCCTGGGATAAATATACGACCCCTAAAATTGGAAAGAATGTGATTTTGAAACAAAAATAAATCAAGTTCTAGTTTTATTAATAATAGTGTTAGGGTGCAAAGCCATCATAGTATTGCTTAAAACTAAAATATGTTTACTTGCAGTTTTTTCTATACACCTATTTGCTAACTGTGCCTATTTTTCCAACAGCCAACATGACATGTGAGCTGTCTATTTATCTGTGCTGCAATGGAAACTACCCCCGGTTTTAGTGGTTTATACCAATGATAATCTGATACCATTGGTTGACTATCTGGACTATTTTTGCTAGTCTTCTTTGAAGTTACTCATGAAGCTGAGGTCATCTGACAGCTAGACTGGGACTCAAGTGTTCAAGATGGTCTCAATCAAATGTCTGACCATAGGTATTGGCTGCCATTGTGGGTTTGGGGATCTGCTTCACATGACCTCTCATTCCCTACTAGACTGAACTGGACTTCTTTACAGCTTGGTGATAATAGGATTCCAAAACTAAATCTTTTGCTTCAAAACCCACGTAACAACACTTCTATCTCATTTATTTGCTAAAATAAGTCATAGGGTAGTAGAGGGCATTGGAAAAATAGACTCCACCTCATGATGGGAAAAGTGATGACTTATAAGAAAGGGATACGGACACAGTAAGGTATACTTTCCTGAGGCTCATTATTATAATAATTTACAGCAGTCCCATCTCTGACCTCAATGAGTCACTTTCCCACATGTAAAACATACTCAGCACTCCCCAAGACCTCTGGAAGTATCATCTAACCAACACCTGATTCAGGCTCTGAATCTAGATCTCATCATCTAAATCAGGTCCAGATGTGGATTTCACTTCCCACACACTCAACCGACAACAGTGAGATAGTAACAACTGCAAGAGACAAACCAACCCAGACATAGGAGGGACAGGAGGGACATCACCAGTTACTGGTTAATAACAATTCTCCTTCCCCGAAGGAGGTTGAGTTCTTCTCCCTGGAAATGATTCCCTAATCTATTATTCTCTTTGATTTTTTGGCTCCATCCTATCAGCCTGATTCCTTCCCATGGAAAATTGAAGACCCAGAACCTCTTTTCACCTTGAGATATCAGTTAGTGTAAAGAATACAGCACCCTTAAACTTTGTGGGTTTCCTATGTATAAGTTTGTATACTGCCACATTAACTTGAGCACAAGTTATGTCAAGTTCATTCAAGAACATGTAATTTGCTTATTTTAGTGACTGAAGAGATTATGTTGATCAATTTCTTTATTTCTTCTAAATTATGCATATAAGCCAAACTCTTCTATTTTAGGGCATCTTGTTCATGTTAAAGCTGTCAATTGACACTTAATTTAGCCTGGAATTTTGCTCAAGTTGTATTTTCTATCTTCCATATTAATGTGTGTCAGTTTCACTAATTCTGCTGATGTAGGACACAGGTTGAATTTTCTGTAATCTGAGATAACAATTTCTTCAATGCTTTTCTTGCTTCTACTAGCAGTCTTTTTGCTTGCTTTCTCACCTGACATTGGAGTCAAAACATCCCATCAAGTATTTTAGGATTTTTTAATGGTAGCAACCCATCTCCAAGGATTAATTTGGCTATGTTACAGGTGGCCTCCAAACTGAGAAATTTAAAATAATAACAATATTTTTTTTTCCTCATGATTCTAGAGTTTGGCAATATGTGATATACTGATAGTCATTCCAGGGATCACTCATGTTAAGTCAGTCAGTTAATGGCTAGTCTGATACTAACTGGTAAGCAGTCATTATTCAAAGGTCTGGCTAGTATAGCTGAGAGCTAGGGCTTCTTGCTTTCCCTCCATTCTCTACTACATGTCATTGAACTCACTGCATTAGTCGGTCTTGCATGATTATGACCAAAATATCTGATGAATAACTCAGAGGAGGCATCCCAAGGTTTCTGAGGTCTCAGACCATGGTCAGCTGACTTTATTCCTCTGGGCCTGAGGTAAGGGAGAGCAACTTGGTGGAAGGGCATGTGTGTGGGTGTGTGTGCACGCAAGCATTTGTGCACCCACTCATGCACGCAAGTGGGGAGGGGTTGCTCATCTCAGAGCAACTAGGAAGCAGGAATAGAAAGCAACATGGGTGTGAAGAGCCAGGGACAAGATATAGTCCCGAAGAGCACACCCCCAGTAGTTCATTCCTCTTGCCACGCCCTACCTGCCTACAGTTGCAACCTAGTAGTCCATTCAAATTATTAATCAGTTAAAATTACCAATTGTTTCTTTATATATTGTCTTTGGTATTGTGTCTAAAAATTGCTGCCAGGTTCCAGGTCATCAAGGATTTCTCCTGTGAAATTTAGATCTTTAATCTATTTTGAGTTTTTATGAATTATTACTTTTAGTTAATTGTAAGTTCCTGGATCAGTGACACAATTTGTCTTGAATACATTCCGAAAATAAAATATTTGATTGACTCCTAAATTTACATACATAGGAATTCAGAGTGTTAGGAAAGTTAAGAGAATAAAGTGATATCTAGTCCAAACGAACTTTTTCTTCTTTGATCACTTCCGCAATTTTACTTTGACACTCTTTCCCCAAATCTGTAGGCATTGACATTCTGTTGCTGTAAGAGATTCTCTTGAGAACTCATCTTATACTTCTACTACTATGACAATTTAATAAGAAAAAGAAGTGGAAGAGAAATGATACTGAGAAGTCTTTCTTCATTGATGCTTATGTTCCTATTCTTTTGCATGTATTATCTTTTTTTGTAGTTGTCATTTTTAGTTATACATGACAGTAGAATTCATTTTAATATAATTATACAAGCATGGAATACATCTTATTCTAGTTAAGACCCCATTCTGACAGATGCACATGATGGTGGGATTCACTATGGTGTATTCATAAAAGTACATAAGAAAGTTATTTTGGATTCATTCCACCATGTTTCTTTTTCCTATCCCACCTCCCTTCCCTTCATTCCCCTTTCTCTTGTCTACTTGATATTTGTTCTTTTCCTCTCCTCTCTTATTGTGGGTTAACTTCCACATATTAGCAAAAACATTTAGTTTTTCGGGGATTTACTTATTTCACATAGCGTGATAATCTGTAGGTCCATCCATTTACTAGCAAATGTCATAAAGTCATTCTTCTTTATGGCTGAGGAATTCTCCACTGTGTATATATGCCTCAATTTCTTTATCCATTTATCTGTTGAAGAAAATCTAGTTTGGTTCCATTGCTTAACTATTGTGTATTGAGCTGTTATAAACTTTTAACTGGCCACATCACTGATTTTAAATCCTTTATATATAAACAAAGGAGTGGGATAACTGGGTGAAATGGTAGTTCCATTCCTAGTCTTTTTTGAGGAATCTCCTTACTTCTTTCCAGAGTTGTTGCCCCAATCTTTATTCAACAGCTTCCTAGAATGTATACGCTATAGTCTTAAATGTCCCCCAAAGACCCAAGTGGTGAAGACAGTCCCTATCTATGGTGCTATTGGGAGGTGGAGGAACCTTTAAGAGGTGGGGCCTACTGAGAGGAAGTTAGGTCATCAGGGACATGCCCTTGAAAGAGATGTTAAGAGCCCAGCCCGTCCTCTTTTTCTCTCTTTTTGCTTCCCAGCTACCACAAGATGAGTCTTCCACAGCCACACACTGCCTTCATGATGTGTTGCCAAAAACCCCAAAGCAATGGGACAACCATGGATTGGAACTTTCAAAACTGAACCCAAATGAACCTTTTCCTCCTCACAAGTTGATTACCTCAGCAATTTTGTCACATGAGCAGAAAGATAATAAATATATTACAACTAAATTCAGGAACACAAGATTGAGAAGGATTCAGGATATAGAAAATAAATCTGGGTTTCTCTATCCTCAAAGCCTGTGTTTCTCCACTTCCCATAGCAGAGTCCACTGAAATGTCTTAGATTGCAAAGGAAGAAGATAAGGAAAGTAGTTGGCCAAATATATATATATATATATATATATATATATATATATATATATATATATATATATATATATATATATATAT
>NW_025999894.1:4118152-4207619 GCF_001458135.2 Marmota marmota marmota | reverse complement strand
ATATATATATATATTTACTGAGCACTTGCAAGTATCACATAAGGAGAATGCAGTATTTTTGTATAATGTCCATTTTGGCTTCACTTTTCATGCCACTTAATTGAATACTATTAGTGTCTGTCTATGTCAAAATATAAAAAACTTCTCTGCAGGGTCACATATAATTTTCAATTAATATTTAATTGTCTCCCTTAGCCCAGGAAACTCACAGTTGAATATCTACATATTGTTCTTTCTTTTCATTCTTTTTTACCTGATATTTTTCCTGTTTGACTTTAACACAGGGTGATTAGATTTAGGATTGGTGGGCAGGAGGACATATAAGTCACGATGTAGTCCTCTGGTCCTTTAGTTTGTTCTCAGTTCTTTAAATTTATATCATTAGGTGCTTGGGTCATCCTCCAAGAAAACAACAAGGAGAAAGACGCCATTGGGTCTGGGTTGCTAATTCCAGGACCAGTACTTGGCAGCTTTTCACCTCTAGGAATAGGAATGACCTAGAGGGTAGGGAGGCCGGGGCAGGGGCCAGGCAATCAATGCAGAGAAGCAGGGAAAAGTCAGTAAACATAAATAACAAAGGAGGAAAGAAGAAGAAATGCAAATTGTCAGGGGTCACTTTTCTTTTTCTCCACTCCTCCATTTTTTTTTTTTTTTGCAAAGAAGGGAGGAAATCTTCCAGGCAGCTTTGGTATCCACATCTCAATCTCTGGAACTGCAGTTCAGTCAGACTCAGGAATGTCACAGAAGAACGATCCACATTGTCAACCCTTTTGAGAGATCCATCTTGGATTCCAATTTTTGGACAAAGTTTTGGAGACTTGCATGATTCTCCAATGGATTTTTTATTTGAATGTTAAAACTCTTTAGAATTTTATTTTCTCTCTAGTTAATTTGAGCTCACGACAAAGAAGAATACTTTCAGTATTGCTTCAGTTAGCACTTTGGACGACTTGCAGAAAATATTCAGGCAAAGAACTTTGGGAGATGGTGTTAGTTCCATCTCCATCTCAGACAAGCGTTTCCTGATATGAATATCTCAACTCTATTTAATGGGAAGAACATTTCAGAACACTGGAAGAAATAGCACTGGGATCTCCACAGCAGAAACTCCTGTATGGGAATGCAAATAGAATTCTCCAGCATATTTTTTTTATACTGGAAGCCTGATTTTTTTCCCACATAAGTATATTAAATTTCCATTATACACTCCATGTGTAAGCACATTTGACATTGACAAATTGAATATAAAAAAGATGAATTTTGAAATTTTTCTATAAAAATCTCTCTTTCATCTTACCCTCCATGGGTGGACGGGACTAAAGCAGGTCTGATAATAGAAAATAGGAAAGTTAACAATTCTTTTTACTTGATAGAATTTCAACAGTGCCGTTAAAATTTGTTTTCAACTGAGTGAAGATGTGGTCATTAATCCTACTGAAATATTCAGAAATGAAGAAAGATCTTGAAGAATAAGGAAAAGCAGGCAAAATGGGAATACATTTCACAACAGTAGAAAACAGGGCAACGGGACACAGATATGTTAGGGTAAAATGGATTGTCATCTCCCTCTTTCTCTGTCTGGGCCCTTACACGCTGTCTTCTCTGTTTCATATTGAACATTGGTTTAATTTCTCTTCTCAGAGGAGTCTTTACCTCCTTCAGATAGTAATTACAATTTTGGAAAGCTAACTTAAGATTCTCATGATGAAAAATATGTTGGGTCCTTAAGTCAGATTTCTCCTCCTGGTCCACGTAGCGGTGAAAATTGGGGATGGAGTGGCAGGTGGCACTTCGTCAGGGGAGTCTGTGGAGGCAGATGGTCGGAGAAAGAATTTAGGGCAAATGTTTTCCAAAAGTGGAAAGGAAATAATTGGTAGAGGAAATAAGAGATGGATTCCGGTATATTTCACTTTTTTCTTTGTTTCTCCACATTGTAAAGTTATTGCTGAGTAATTGATGACCTTAAAGTACCTACCCTAAAACAGCAATCATTTAATTCTCACGTGTCCAGGGGCCAGGTGGGAAGTTTTGAGGTTCTGCACTGTGCTTGGTTGGTAAGGCCCCAGCCCATTCCTAAGGCTGCTGTCAACTGGCAGATTGACTGCAACCTTGCTGCTCTGGGATGGCTTCAGTGGGTGGACTTGTGTTCCACCCTCCTGGCCCCTCATCCACCAGCAGAACACCTGAGCTTATGTTCATGGAAGACAGAGGGGTCCAAGAGAGAATGAGAAAGAACTAAATCACTCACAGCATCTCGAGGCTGATATTGCTTCAGGGTATTCTGTTGGTGAAACATATCTCCATGCTAGCCTCAATTCTAGGCTGGGAAAAATGACCACCTCTTCCTGAGTGGGGTAGAGTCACATTGCCGAAGGCACAGAGAGGGGGAGGCCCGTTAGTTGGTGTCACCCATGCAACCATCTCTTAACTCTTGTATATTTTTCTCATGTGTTTGTCATTGAACTGAAAATGACTCTCATTTTTGCCTTTCTACTCTTCTTTCAGAGGGATATGTTTTCTCCAGTTCTATTCAGGAATCTGAGAGTGGTCCAGTTAATTTTCTGTTTCATAATAAATCA
This sequence comes from Marmota marmota marmota, assembly GCF_001458135.2. Classification (NCBI taxonomy): domain Eukaryota; kingdom Metazoa; phylum Chordata; class Mammalia; order Rodentia; family Sciuridae; genus Marmota; species Marmota marmota. The sequence goes on along the minus strand of NW_025999894.1, from coordinate 4,205,040 downwards.
GTTTCAGCTATATACTTCTCCTAATATTTTCAAGGTGATATGTCGTTTATTTCATCCTAAAATAGTTGTATCTGGGCTTTGTGTCTTTTGAATATTTTTCTTTTTCTGTATTTGTAAAAAATGATTAAGAGCAGAGACTTCAGAGGTGGACTGCCTTTATTTAAATCAGAATTTCCCTACTTAGCCCTTGCATCTCTTTGGACAAATTATTTCAACTTAAAACATCAGTCTCCTCAGAGGTGAAATGCAAATAATCATAACTGTCTCATGGAGATTTAGCGAGTAGATATTTCTAAGCACCAAGAACAGTACCTGTAGTATAGTAAATTTTTAAAAATTGTTATTCATGCCATTATTGTTATTGCTGTTAATCCTCAGAGGAATAAGAATGTATTCCAATTCAGTGTTTTTGATTACATTGAATTATAGCCCTTGAAAGCTAAAAGACTAGGTGGTATAGGAGATCCTAGCACCTCTGTATGAATAATTACGGTCCACCTAGGCTGTATGATCTCCTGACTTTGTTCTTCTACACTGGAAAGGATGCAGAAGTCTGCCACCAGCTCACATGTGTCTTGTTTAGTTTGCAAGCAGCTCTGGTTGTTTTAGTTGCTAGAACATTCACGATAAGGAGGGAGCAGGTGTTCCTGGTCAGAATCAGACTCTGCCTCCCTGCCTGGGCCTGGGGGTGTGGATCAGGTTTGGTAGCTTTCAACCATCTCTCATTCTCTCAGGGCTCCTGTATTTCGTGAGATGACAAGCACACAGGGCACCAATTGGTTAATACACTCGGCTCTGTCTGACATCCAATTATTGAAAATTCCTTCCAGATTCAGGCCTTAGGTTGTCTGTCAATCTTAGTTTATAAGGTTATAAATTTACATCTTTTCTGTCTTTATACAGCTCTTACAGTGGCAGATGCGGAGGGGCTATATCCCAGGCTTTGAGACAGAGGCCATATTTAAACCAGAAACTTTGTTCACCTAATTGTCAAGTTTATGTGGCTCTTGTTTTTATTCAACCTTAAAATTTGGGATGTGAACAGTATCCAGGAATAACTCTTCCTTAAACAAATACAGTGTGTGATTGAATAAGAAGCACACAGAATCCTAAACCAAGAATTCTAAGATTTCCAGAAAACAGGTTACCTTCTCACAGAATTTTCTTTTGGAGGAAAGTGACGGTGACCCCCCAAATGAAAATAAATTCTAAGATGTCAATGGTGATAGTTGAGTATTATTTTTGTTTTAAGAATTTTTAATATTTTTGGTATAAGGTTCTTATTGAACAAGTAGCATTAAGTATTTGTACATCTCTGGATTTCTTTTTTCTTTCCTTTTCTAAGGGGGGAGGGCTGATTCAAATAAGGGATAAAAATATTTCCTCCAGGCTAAAAGTAAAACTCTAAGTCGGATACTTAGAATTTGTGTAGTTTTTAGTTTTTAAAATCTGCCACTACTCAGGGAATCATTTCTGTTTGGACTGGCTGTGAAAAAAAATGTTATTTTATGAAATTTTTACTTTTCAAAATGCTAATTGACAGAAATCTGCCATTTATGCTGATGCTGTACTTCTCAAACTACCCAAGAAGAGGCAACTGCATAGGAAACCACTTATTCATAAAAATCATTCATAAATTTCTTCACAGAAAGAAAGCAGACTCAATGTTAATTCTAGCATTGGCATCTAAAGGATTTTAATGAAGGGAATTCCTGGTAGTGAGTAAGCTTTTTGGTAGTTCTATCTATCAGTATTCCCATTGCACAGAGATAAGGCTGTGGAAAGAGATCTATTTAGGTGTATATATTAGTTAATTACAACTCTTAGAAACCTGCTCATTTTCTGTTGGGTTGGTGAGTCCAACCAAATTCAGAGATGTAGGCATATTTGAAAAATACACCACTATCAAGTTGACTAAAAACAATGTCACCATGAACACTACCATTGAAATCACACTAATTGCAAAATGAATGTCAATTTTTTAATATCTTTGTTTATTGTTATTAAAAATACTTGACATATGCAGGTTAAACCTAATTGGGCAGAATTAACAAATTTATTTCTAAATGGGAATGATTCTGTATGTTTACAGGTTTAATCATAAAAATGATTAAAATTATGTTGGAGTTTTGAAAACCCATTAATTTATTTGCCCATACCATTAATATAGTCTATTAGGGCTATATTCATTACACTGTATTTTGAGAGCATTTTCAATAAACTCCCTATTAAACAAGGTTAATTTACTAGTCATTTTCTTACTTTTGCAGAACAGACACCAGTCTCTGTATAATTCACACTTCCTATTCTTTTCAAATAGAATGACTTTTATGTTTCCCATTCATAACAATTATACTTAAAGTTTGTCTCCCATATGAAATTCCACTTTCATTAGGTGACTACATTTCTACTTTAAATTTTATTCCTTAGTCTTACTCATTACATCATCTGTGAATTATTCTGTTGTCCCTGAGATAGAGCATAGCTTTCAAGTAATTTTTAGATCATATTTTGGTTTAAAAATTTTAACAGAGTAGTTTTATATTCTGAACCCCACCCTCCACTAAACATGCATTTAGATAGTTTGGCAAATGTAAGTGTATTTCTGGGAACAATAGATAGTGGTATTTGGAGTTGAAATGTGCTGGGAAATGTATACGATGTATTCACCATAATTATAGGGTTCACTCACTGAGACCAAAGAGACCAACTGACCAGGCTTATAAATGGTCCTATTATTTGCATGAGTTACTGCTTGAAATCTAGTGATAGAAGCTATAACTATTGCAAGAACTAATTTTTAATGTGGAATCCATCTCAGAACAAAGTTATAATTTTTATGAAAAATTACCAGATTATTGAATGTCCTCAAATCCTTGATCTTCTTTTCCTTATCCCATTTAATCAATGAATTACTAAGCATCCATCATGTTTTATGTATTTTGAGGCACTGGAGATTCATGGATGAATATGGCAGACATGTCTTCCGTGAGAAAGACAGTGACTTGCCTTGCATCATTGAAACTCTCTGGTCTTGAATTTCTTTATTGGAAAATACGGAACAAAGATAATCTCTAAATTCCATATGTGTCACAAAATTATAAGTCTACAAGTAGAGATTTTTAAGATGATTTATTGAAATCGAGAGTTGAACCCTAGACAGTATCACATATTTGAAAACAGATGATTTATATCAGAAAAAAAATATATTAATGGGTAATTATAATTCTGCAGATTTAAAATTATGTCACAAGTCTAAACACACACACACACATACACACACACATACACACACACACCATGCCAAGATTTTGATAAGACAGAGTAAAAGACTAAATTAAATGTTATTAACAAATAACATTGGCCATATCATGTTCTTGGATCTTTCTTCTCTGCAAAGAGCACTCTCTCCATATTCTCTTAGCATTTGTAAGGGTGACTTGAAACCAAATACACTGAAAAATATATCTGCAGTTATCTTTCTCTTTTCCATTACTTTTTTTTTTCACTGTACCTCAGACAAGTAGATTTTCACCAATGATTTTCTTTGAAATGATATTGGAACTAATATTTCTTAAATGATTTAGTGCTTTTCTTGTCCTGCTTTTTCTCCACCCAAGCTCTAGAAACTATTAACTGTATGATGGAAGAGTTGAAAACCATCCCTATGGAGAAAGCAAATCCAAAGGTCTTGGTCCAACCAAATGCAGCCTTCATAAGGAATTTCTGGCCAGCATATAAATCAAGAGAAAAGAACATTAACATATTTGATCAGAGGCATGTGCATTTCAACAGAAAATAAGAAATGCAAGTTAACCCACCTAGTAGAAAATAAAATTATTAACATATGCACACATTTAAAACAAGAATTCCCACTGTACGAATTAGGATCTATCAGTTATATCAGTATTATTAAATAAAAAAAGAGTGAAAATGCTATTTTTGATAGTCAATGACTGTGTGAAACTGAGGTCTATAAATTATAAAATAGGGGCAATATATGATAGGTTAATGGGACAATGATTTAATCCCATTTTAGTGTATAAATGAGAAAAGCTTTCTTAGAAAAATGCAGTTCTGATAGGAGCATTACAGTCTACATGTACTGTACTACAGAAAAGCATTCTAGTTAAATAATTTGTGTAGGATGTCATTTGAGTACTTTTCATCATTTGTATTTGTGGGATGGAGATGGCTCCATGCAACAGCCATCTTTTTCCCTCCATGTCTCTTGCATTGGGCACAGGGAAAGAGGACATATCATTTCAGGAGCAGCAAACATTAAGTGAGCAGGATGGAGTGCATGTCATAGAACTCACAATGATGCAACTGATTAGTGAGGTGGACTTTTCTAGTTCAGTGCCAATATCATAATAAATCCTGTGTAGCCTCATGCATCACTGGGTTTATCCCACCATGGCAATCCCAAGCCTCTGTAACTTAGAAAGATGATGTGAGAGTGTTTGTCTATTATCATATTTTATCACTAACTTTTTGGTATCTACTAAATCTGATGACATGGAGTGCATCGTTAACTGGAAAGGACATATTATCAATGAATCTTGGTGAAGTTAATGACTTTAATCTGCTCTTTGTCAATCTTGAATTAAATTTACTAATTAGGGGCAAAATTCTAAATTCCATTTTCTGGAAAAAAATGATCATGACTTTGCAAAAAGTAAAGAAGAAACATAAATAACTTGGATGTTTCTGTGAGTATATTTTAAAATCTGTAAGTATAAAAAAAAAAGAATTATCTTCTGAGATTTCCAGTGAATACTAAATTTCTCATAAACACAAGATTTCCTAAAATATAAACAACAAAATCAAACAAAAAATAAATAGGTTTTAATCTCTAATTTTCCAGAAAATAATTTTTGTTACTTTTCATCTTACAAAAATGTGGCAAATTCAATTCTTCAAACTTAGTATATTTTTATAACATCCCACAAAATAGATCTGGGTAGCTAATTGCCTTTGTTAATTCCCCTTTAGATTCTCAAACAGTGTTTACAATAAAACACATCTTTTTGTTGTTACATATTTGTTCTACTTCTTTGCTTTTAATGCCCCTGACTTAGATGTTTCAGCCAAGACCTGCATTGTATTGACACCAATTTAACTCTTCTGACTACAAGCTGGTTTTCCAACCCATTAGTGCCCTCCACAAGTCAAGTGTTGGACCGCCAGAAATGAAGAAGCCGAGCTTCAGTTTATACATGTTGACATGAACAACTCAGTTGCACCCGTTATGAGAGTAGCTTCTCAGCTCATATGAATGACTAAGTCATCCAACAAGAAATAGAAAACACAAAAATGGGCCTTCTTTGGAAGCAGGCTAGCAAGGTGCTGACAGCTTAATGAATGACTTGTCTGTTATGACAGTAGGACACCTTGCAATTCCAAGAGCAAATATTTGAAAGACTATGCAATGCAGGAAATGTATGTATGTTCTATATATAGGACATTTAGATTGCTTGTATCACTAACAGATGGGCAGAGTTTGAGAAATCTTATTTTATAATGTGCAACATCACTCCTGTCAGATACACTTTGAGATCTAGGGATTAATGGAGCATGACACTTAGAATAAAATGGGAATTCCATTGCAGGTACCGAGGAAGTTTTGGGGGCTAGATGAGCTTGACAGAGAATATTGCTCATATTTTATACAAGCATGAGTCTGAACTCACGTTACATTTAATAATATGGAGATCCAGGCACCAGGTCAAATGAGATAAGTGAATAAGTAATGCTGTGAGATGCTTTTGGGTAAAATTAAACAGGGAAGTTCTGGCTAAGAAGCCAAGTGAGTAGAGGAACAAGTTCAGTTCTTTCTGAACTGAGGGGTCCACCTAATTCAATGTGGAAAGGGAGAAATAAAGCTTATAAAAATGATGTTATTTGTCAGTGGGCTTGCCTTGAAGTTATGATTCAGATAATTATAAATTAATTCAGCGTACAGAGTGACTGATGGGTAGGTTGGTTCTCAAAGAGATCCTGATGTTTTCATTCACTGTGGGGTGTGTTATTGACAGTACACTTGTCAACCATAGTAAATAAGCATGGAGACACTGATTTATACCCTCCAACTCTCAGGGAGTAATGGCCATTTTAAAGTCCTACAGGTTAAAAATGTGTGTGCATGGTACACTGGATTCTGAGCTATTTCCTACTAGAGAGGTAGTATGGGAGTGGACACCTGCAAGTACCTGAAACTTCAAGAAATTCACACTACTGAAATTTCACTCATGTTAACTCAGCCAGATTATATGTAGAGAAGTCTCTTTTTCTTCCCATCATTAAGACATGCATTCCTATTCATCATTTATCAGTTTTCTCTGGTGAATGATGTAGGACCAGGTGTTTTGCTGCATACCCTAGTTAATGGAATGCCTCCCGAAACGCTGTGTCAAAGCCCTGAAAGTCAAAGTCTACAAATTACTGTTAGCTTTTCATGCCTTCTTTGGCAATGCTCCCAACAACATGGGCTTCTCAAGGCTTGTGGTGGAGGCATTTCTTCAGCCACAAAACAATTCCATTGACAAAGGAATGGTCCATGCCAGGGAGAGTTCACATGAACTTGGCAAGATGGAGAGATCCCACAGCTGCTGGGTGGGTTTGCTCTGTGCAGCCAGGTCTCCACATCTGGTGCAAACCACTTGGTGGAGGGAACAGAGTGGTATCTGGCTTTCAAATCACCAGGGCACCATCACTTGGCTGCATGAACTGATCCAATTAGATAAGGGATCACAGCACTCTGGAAACAGGGCTTCTATGGTGGGTTCTGCAGAATACAGCCCCCATACTTCAGGCTAAGTGGCCTCCACAATGTTTATTTTCGTACTCAATTTTTCAATATAGGACTTGCATAAACTATTTATAAAACTCAGCATATGATTAAGCCTAAAAGGAATTTTATGTGAAAAATTTGCTTCTAGCCTTTTCACGGAGATTCTTATTTTTCTGCAAAAAACAGCTCTGCCCAGAGCTACCTCAAAGCTCTGGCCCTGGAGGCAAGCCAGGTTCCTCACTGCACCCCATGGGGCTATTTACTGGATCAATCTCTGAACAGTGTGGATTATTTATGAATATTGCTTCTCAAATGCAGCCCTCCATTTTCGTTCTCTCTGCTTTCATCCCAGGGCAGATCTTTACAATCAGTGACTTAATCAAAATTATACCTGGAACCTTCATGTAAGCATTCTTAAAACCCTACTTGGAGAAAAACCTGGAAGAAATCTATTTTACTTTTGTGCAATTAGTCTGGATGAAGGCGTAAGCTGTTTTGTCTCTATATTAACCCTATGGCAAGTAAGAATTGGGACCATGGTTCTCCCAAGAGGGAAGAGTTTGTTGGCTCTCAAAACAGAGCAGCATCTTGGAGCTGGGAAAGGAGTGGTACTGTTAGAGACAGTGGTCCCTCCCAGTTTTCCTGTGAACTAACAGTTGTAAATTTCTCTTTATTCCATGCCTCCCTTGAGTTGATTCTGAGCAACAAACACATTGATAAGATGTGACGGCAGGCAATACATTTCGCAACATTCATGGCAGAAAGGAACTAATTTTATTAATATTAAAAAAATGAAGAACTTATGCACATCTATAAGGAAAATCAAGCTACCTGTTAGAAATATGGTCAAGGGGCTAGAAGAGAGAAATTTCTAGAAATTTAAAGATAAATTGAGTCTAGACAGGAAAGTGTCAAAATTGACATGATAAAATTTCTATTTTAACTTAACTTAGTTTAGTAGGGAGCCTAAAGTATGATATCAGAAAGAATGTGTAGAATTGAGTGCATGAACAAAGTATAAACCTTTCCAAAGTGTAATTTGTGAAAGTCATCAAATATTAAGTGGAAATATTTTGATACAGAATTCTGTTTAGTTTTAGATTAGATGTGTGTGAAAACTTATGTGTATGAGTGTGTATGTCCACTTGCTTATGAAGATGAAAGAATAAAAAGCAATTGAATATCCAGCAACAGAGAATTCATAAGTAAATAATGGTAACTCCATTAAATGGAATAATACAGAGATGCAGCTATCAAAAAGAATGAAGATGTGTAATCCCAATAAGAACCAATTTCTGAGATAGAGTGAAAAATGTGACTACCAAATAACGGACATAAAGTTCAGGTTGTGTTTAAAAGGGCTATCATACCAGTTTTAAAGGGCTATCATACCAGTTTTGATAAGATATCCATCTTATCCACAGATGTTTACACAAAAAAACTTAGGAATGATTATATGTGGTGGGTGAGTAGAGGGCTAGAAGTCATTGGCAGGAAGAAAATATGATTCTCACTGAATACTTGTTTGTTCTTTATTAATTTATCACTTTTGCATGTATTAATCTAATAAAACATTCAAATATGCATAATTAACCTATGCATATATTTATTGCATGTTATATATAACTACGTAAAATACACTAATATACTTTTCAACTTTCTCAATGGTGTCATTTGGAGATACAAGGAAGAAAATCAAAAGCTTGTGGGAAGATGCTTCTGCTCCAGTGCCCAGTGGGCAGAACGGAGACCTGAAGTCCGCACATGCAGGATGGTTGAGCTGTCAAGTTGTAACCAGATAAGTTTACAAATATGGGACCTTTACTTAAGCATTCTTAAAAGTCTAGTTGGAGAAAAACTTGACAAAAGTGTGATTGTGCTTGACAATTAAGCTGGATGAAATCAGTGTTGATATTTAATGCTTGTGTGGCATGCCATGCTTTACAGGCACTGCTGCAAGCAGATATTCTCTTAAAAGCAGGAGGGTGGGCATGTGAAATGAGATTTGCCCAGCAGACGCCATCCATGAATTTGGAGGGACTGGGGCTGGTGTGTTTCAGACAGTAAGCCACATAACGTATCTCAGTTCACCTTGCTTTGGGCAGCCTCCCTCCAGTTTCATGTCCCTTGTGCTCCGCTGTGAGTCTATGTTGAATTCTGCATAGTGAAGCAGCCACCTTGTTTTTGAAGCCCTAGGTAGCTTTACTTTTCTCTAAGGGTTTATGCTTCTTAAATGTGTTTGCTTATCCAAGTGCCTATTTCAAAACTCCCATCTCGGCAATATTGAGTATCAGGGAGAAGGCAGAGATAGAGTACTGATGCGATTCATCTGCAGTTGTGAAGAAAGGAATGAGCTACCAGGAGACCCTGATGAGTGATGCTAGCAATTTCTGATACTCCCAAATCTTGTTGGTAGGAAATTCACCTTGAAAAAACAGGTAGTTTCTACCTGATAGAAACATAAACTGTAACAGAGGAGTTTCTTTCACATTGGGGATTATATATTCTGCCTCAAGTCTCTAAAAATCCTGAAAGGAAAGACATAAGAGATGTTTTGATTTTTCACTTTCTGGGGGCTATTTCATTGTTGTTAATTTTCTTTTTCCTCCTTCCCTTCGTCTCTTTTCCTATTCAGAAGGACTCAACGCTTGCTCTATTTCACATCTTGCTTGGATTTTGTGAGCATTAGCATTTTGCATCATTACGGAAAGGGGACATGCAAAATTGCAAAAAGAGAAGGGACAACCTTCGTAGAATATCAACATCCTCGCTGTCCCTTCAGATGGCTGCACATACCCATTGAACCAGTTGCATTACAACTAGGATATGGAGACCTCGCTAGTTTATAACCACAGGTGACTTTTCAGGGCCCACTTCCTGACCTGAGTTCCTGACATACTGCTCAGAAAGTAATTTGTTCCTCTCTCTTTCTAGAATTCTGCTCCACTTTCTTCAGTTTCAGGGTTAGTTTTACCAAATGCGCATGGCAATCAGAGTCTCCGCAACATCTGGGTATTCAGCCAAACAGCCTTCACAGCTGTTAAGACATCACGAGCCTCGTGCCCTCTGCCTTTGCTTATTCTACCTCTCTTAGTTGTTTTCTTATTCGAATCTGCATAATTCCTTCCATGGCACTTCTTTGCACTGTGCTCACTTGTCCTGCCGTGCCTTCTTACCCTGGCACTGCACCCTTGGAACTCCCCAGCTGTCAACCACAATTGCTTTTAGAAAAAACAGAGCTTCTCCACTGGGAGCCTGGAGACATTGCTTCTTCCTTGTCTCCATTGGTGGAGGCTGCTCCCCCTTTCAGGCCTTATCCACAGTGGGACAGGAAGCACAGTGGCCAATGTCCTAGCCCCCTCTACCCATCTCAGGCTCTCTGCTGTTCTGCAACACTCCTCCTCCTACTGTCTAACCTACCAACTTCACCTTCACCTATCCCTCAAGACTGTTCTACCTCCTTTTATCACTGGAGGATCCCATGGTTTATTCTTTAACTTTCACAGATTCCCACAAAATGGACTGCAACCATGTCCCTTTTCCTAGATCCTGGAAGAAGTGCAACACCATGATGATACACCCACCTTTGCTTTCCATTCATTTCCTTCTGAGTTAGAGAGTACCTCCGGGACACCGTTCCATAAATAGATCATAAATACAATATCTCCTTCCTGCACTATTTCTTTTCTTCCAAGGTCTTTTTACTTCTCTTAGCTAAAACAAACAAACAAACAAACCCAACAAGTGAACAAACCATCACCTTCTTTCCCCCCACATCTTCTTCAAACCCTTGATCCATAATTGTTTGAACTGAAAACCTATCATTCTCACTAGATTTTTGGTCTAAATCAGATTTGGGTTGTGCAGGTCTGAAACACGGCCAGATTTTCTGCATATGCACTATGGTCCTGGCTATTCTGCAGAACAACCTTGGAGTGGCAGAGTGGCAGATGCCTCCCAAATACTACTGAGATCTCAAAAGCAATTTTCAGACAACATGACTATTTTTCACAACTTGCATCCTATTCCTTTGAAAGAACTTTCTAATTCTAATTCTGGTCACGCAGTCACCATATTTTTATCGACCCACTTACTGGTGCTGTATTATTTCATTGATCTTATAATACCCAAGGTTAAATTTTTAAAAAATGGGGCTTAAAGGTATTAAATAACTTGTTTGAGAATCAAACTGACAAAAAATGGTTTGCATTACCATGGCTGTAGTCATAATCCATGCTTCTTAGATATTCTGAATTTATACTTCAGTTCTTCATTTGTTACTTTGCCTTCCGGTCTTATGTTTTCCCCACTTCAATTGCACGACTTAGCATTGGAGAGAAAACGTTTATATAAAGAATGGGAAAATAGAGAACAAAGCATTTCACAAGAAAGATATTTATAAATTTAAATATAATTAACTTCTAAGGTCACACTGATTAGGTTTGTTTCTTAACATGTCCCCCAATTACTTAAGCTCTGTATCTCAAAATTCTCACATAAGGAAGGAAAATCATAAAACCTTCCTATAGCCTCAGATGAAAGAAGATTAAACCTCTAAAACACTAAAAATGAGCCCATAGCAAGTGATTAATGCATGTGTGCTGTTACTATTACCATTATTATTACTCTTAGGATTTAAAAAAAAAATTATTCCTGGGATGGGGCCTGAAAAACAGGATTCAGCCAGATCATTCATCATGTTAGTTTGTTAGTTTTGTCCACAGACTGAATCTGCAGAAATTCCTTGGTCCTTGAAATTCTGCAGACCAATTTCTCCCCCATCTCTAATCCTCTCCAAGAAGATACAGCAGCTAATGAATTAGCTTGATCTATCTCCTTAAGCTTTTCTGTCATCAGCAAATTACCCCAAAGAATATTACAAATGGGCATTGCAAATTAGAAACCATGTCCTTAAATTACTTCCTTCCTCCCTCTGTTCTCTTATTTCAAAAACTTGCAAATCTACTACCAATCAATTTAACTCTGTATGACAATATTTAATCAGGCTTTTCTTACCCAGAATTGTGCACAGATCCTCTGTCCTAAGATTTGTAATTTTGTTTGTTAGGGTTATTTAACAAATTCAACTATAATAATTATTTAAAGGATCAAAAAAGTGGTTATCTGTTAGATAATTATTACAGACTTAGAATAACTGATACTTTGTATATTTCTGATTCTTTTTTATTTCACTTATGAATTTCCTGAGTTCATATGATTGACAGACTAACATTCTTTTCTGCTTACCTACTGAAGGGGATTTATATATTGACAAAAACATGTTTAATATTTATAAGGATATAGATAGAGTGGTTACTTTATTATCAAAGAATAAAGGTGATTTCTTAATACTGACATATTGAAACAGGTTCATGGTTTTTTTTTTTTTTTTTTTTTTTTGGACAAATGATAAATTTGCAGCACTGTGATTGATCTTGAAATTGATGAAATAAAGAACTGATTTGAATTTTTTTCATCAAGTGAACTTGAAAAAGTTAAGTGCTTTTCCTGCTGTCACAGAAGGCTATTTGGAACAGAAGCAGTGGAACAGGATTTCATTGACTTTTGAATAAATGCCAACATTTAATTTGACTTCAATTTTGCTATCATTCACAATTTGTGTTAAAATCAACTCTGCAAAGACATACATAATTACTATTGTTGCTTGATTTTAATGAAAGTGTGTTTTGCATTATTATCTTGGCAGGATGCATTTTGTATGTAGCTTCCTTAGGCCCCTTAAGGTTTCCTATACAAGCATCTGCACAAGAAATATTTCTACACAGACATTGCTGCTCCTCGATGATGGTTCACATTTCAAATGTGTCACTGAGGTTTCCTTTACATAAACACTGTTAAAAGTGAAAGCCAAGTTTGGTTAAAGACAGAACAATACATGCATAGGATGATATTTCTTTCAAAAGACTCAGAACAATAAATTCAAAGATTAAAAGAGCAGATAAAAACTCACAAGAATAAAGACAATGGATGGGTAAGGAGACAATGGTGTCAGTATAAAAATGTGTTAGGGCATAAAGGTAAGAGTAGTGATAACACACTTGGCCGGGATCACAACAACTGAGTTCCAATTTGATTCTGGGAGCAGCCATGGATCAACCTCATGTACATTGCAGAAACTCCCCAAACTGGAACAAGTAACAAAAGAACTTCTGGAGATGAGAGCAAACAACATGTTGCCAAAGGGGATTGATTATGTTAATAATTTGTGAAAGAAGAGACAAGTGGTCAATTTATAGCCAAGTACACAGAATCATCCTAGACTCTCCAGCTACTCACCAGCTTATTAGGGACCATGAGAAAGCCCAGTAAGATCATCTTGACTATCCTGTAACAAAAGAACTCTCCAGCTGACCCACAGAAACATAAGTTAAATAAAGATCCTCTTGCCAGTAAAAACTGCCTGCCGCCTGCCTCCCTAGTATGTCAGCTGAATGTCAAAAATGGATTCTCTTGAGAGAATCAATCAAATGGTCTCTCACCTGGAGTCATCAGGAAGAGCTGACAGTTATCCATCAGAACATCATGTGGAAAATAAGCATTCATTATAAGGTGCTATTCTGGATGTTTAAGTCCCCATCTTTCTAGTCCACTCCCAGCATGCTGACTACAGGTTGTATCAGTTAGCTTCTCTGTGTAGCAAGCCACCCAAAAAATAGTGGCTTAGAACAACCGTTTATTTAACTTATGTTTCTGTGGGTCATGTGGAGAGTTCTTTTGTTACAGGATAGTTAACATGATCTTACTGGGCTTTCTCATGGTCCCTAATAAGCTGGTGAGTAGCTGGAGAGTCTAGGATGATTCTGTGTACTTGGCTATAAATTGACCACCTGTCTAGTAACATGCCTTGTTCTCTTCTACATGCTCTTTCGTGTTCCAGTAGTCTGGCACAAATTTATTTTTCCTGTGGTCTCAGATGTTGAAATGTAGGATATCTCAATGAAAATGCCTTTTTCAAGTTTCTGTCATATTTCATGGCCCCATTGGTCAAGGAAGGTTGAAGCATTGGAGCAAGAAAATATATATATATTTTTTTGGTTCCATTTTATCAAAGAATCAATCCCAATGTTAAATACCCTTTGGGTAGGCTTTCTTGGAGAATCTGAAGAGAAAGACATTCTTAAAATACTGGTACTCTGCAGGAAAATTGCCCAAGTCAGTTCATCCTGCAGCGAGGATAACATTGACACTTTATGGCATAAGAACTCAAATTAAGGTCCATTGTTAGGTGCCACCTTGGCTTGTGAGCTAAACCTGGAGAGCCCCTGGTGGTTCTATGTGTGGTTCTCCATGCACTCTGATCCCACAGCTAAGGGCCCCTGACCCACCACACTCCCAACGGAGCACCTCATTCTCTTGATGAAGCTTGCCTCCCACATCCCTCGTGTCACTATTCTGAGTGCTGCTGTTGTGTGGCCTGTGAGACCAGATGACTTCCTCTCCTGGGCTGTGAGTGTGTGATTCATCTGCACGGTGCTCAGTATCCTGTGGTCACCATGTCCAGGACTCTCAGTGGGAATCTTTTGCTTTCCTAAGGGTTGACTAGGAGGTGCTTAAACACGTCCCTACTCATGCATCTTGGTCTCAGAATGCATTTTTATAATGGTTCATCCTTATATGAGCAGAGAGATATAGAACAATGAATAGTTGAACAAAATGTTTTTATTAGTTATGTTAAGGCTACTGTCCTTAAAAATAACCTCTCAAAATCTCAGTATATAACAAAATGCAATGGAAGCTTTTCTCTTACGTAATACTCCAATGTGGGTCTTATACCACACACACACAAACAAAATACATTGCTTATGTTTTATTTATGTTTTATCTGCTTTTTCTTTAATTTTTATTTTTGTTACTTTTGTGTTGCTGGGCACCAAATTCAGGGCCTTGTACATGCTAGGCACATGCTCTACCACTGAGCTGCCCGTTGGCCCCCAGCCTGACAACCAGACTTTTGAACAACAGAAGAGAACTCTTGCTGAAGGTGGTTTTTATTTTACTTTGGTGGCCTTTTCTAGTAGCTGAGACCCTGGTTTGGTCTCCTGGAGCAGAACGTAAACATCTGGAGCTGATCTTTCTCCATTTAGGAAAAAAAAAAAAAAAACCTGTTGTCAGCAATTCGTAACCACGTATAAAAGTTTGTTGTAAGATGAACATTACCTCCGAAGATTTACTCCAGACCTGGGTACCCACCTGAAAATGGGCTGACCGTCACTAGTGGGAGCTTGCTGCCTATTAGAAGTATTGGCATGGCTTTGGCTAGGGTTCGTAAGTTCTTACAAGAAACCAAAGGTCAGGGGTCATCCCATGCTTGTAGTTCACGAAAAAGCAGCTGGTCTTGCAGGAGATAAACCTGGCATCCATAAAGCTCTAGCGGTTCCTCCTTATGTTCTTGTCAAACCCCCACCTTGATGTGATGACATAGATGTCATCTACCCAAGACGCCCACACCTGCTCCTCAGTGGAGAAAAAGTGCACCCTATCTGGGCAGTCCTCAGCTACATGCTTGTCTTATCTTCACACACCACCATCCTGACCCTGGGGGACAAGGACTATCGACAGTGCTGGGCACTGCTAAAGCCAGTATTCCCCTTCTGAGCTGATAACAGGGAGGTGCATGAATTGGCTTTTTCAGCCGACCTCATGTGTCCAGCCAGAGCTTATCTTCAGTTTTAAGGAAGGAAAAGCTGAAGTTGGCTAAAAGCTTTTCTTTATTCTCTCTTCCCTTGATATTCTATAAGTCACCAGGGGAGCTGAATATTGCAAAATCCTGTCATGAAAGAGCAGGCTGATAAACTGAAAAATAAAAACAGATGTGAAGCAAAGAGGGCTTATGGACATTTGTTTCTTGCTCTGGACTGGTTCAAGTGCTGGGAATCTTTAATCCTCCTCCCACTAAGAAAAATCTAATATTTCCTCTGCTTCTGACGATCACAATCCTTGGATAATTCACATCTTTGGATAATCATCTCTCCCACATTGAAGTCAAAATAAAGTGATAGGAAAATGCAAAATAAAAATAATAAGTGACATTTATTGCATGTGTCTGTGCCAAACGCTCTGCAGGCAATATTTCATTTAAACAGGGAGAAGGCATGCAGCTCACATTCAGAGTCAGACAGCCTGGAGTCCAATCCCACCTCTAATTCTTAGTAGCTGAATGGTATCCTGCAAGTGGCTCAGGTTATTTTTGTCTAAGTTTCCTCACCTGTACAAGAGAAATAATAACACACCTCCCTGTTGAGATTCTTGAATGGATTAAAAGAGTTAACACTTGGGAAATGTTTAGAACAGTGACTGACACACTGTAAATCTTCAATAAGTATATACTATTATTCTTAGGATAATGCAATGAAATAAGTCATCTCATCGATCTTGATTTTTCATATAAAGAACTGAATCTCAGTAGGATTAAGTCACATGTGAAGGATGTATGGATTGGAATTGAAGCTCTCATCTCTTTGACTCCATAGCCCAAGTACGTAACCCTAATGTCACACAGTGGAACTTTCTAGACAAAATAAAAGTGGTGACACCATCCACCTATGAACATCACAATTAGGTTCACGTATGTGTCTGCAAAACACATAATTCAGGTGGCCTATTCCCATATTTGAATTCACAGATTTGGATATGAATCCTGCCAATCTCCCTCAACTTTCTCCTTGTTCCATGAAGGTGCACTGGCTGTTTTCACCCTCCGATGTAAGGAATCAATGTCACTTCAGGTTTGCAAAGGAGACTAATATCTAAGTGTCACTGTGAGTGTAACATCTAGCTCACCACAGGACAGACTACCCAGAGAAGGTGAATCCCCCCTCCCTACCTGTTTTACCTGAGAGTTGTCACATAGCATTCCACTGGCTAAAGTCACAGGAGACCCAGTGTATTCAAATGGATGAATTGTAATGTGTCTTCTGCCTCACATGACAGAAATTCCCATGAGTGGATGTTTCCAGGGTTGAGTAATTCAGTAACTCTGGGATGTTGTTTCTATCCTTCAACTTCCTCATTTTAATGTATTTCCACAGTCAAGTCCTCCTATGGTCATATGAGGGCTACAACGCCTGCTCCATTTTTAACTGGACCCATGACCTTGCAGATGTGTGACTCATTGCTAATCACTAGTATTTGAAAGCAACAGATTTTAGGAAGGACCTTTCCATTCTCCCTTCCTCCATCCTAGATCTCCCACCCACTGGTGTTGGCAGAATGGAAATCTGGAATGTAGTGAGTGTTCTCGTAGATGGAATCCACTGCGTCCACACTCAGTTGCTTATTCTTACATCCTCGTGTCATTTAAGTGACTGCTACTGTGACTCTCCTCTTCTGTCACCCCCATCATTATCCTCTGCCCTGCTCATTTCTCCTAGGAGGTCTCTCCTGACCACACCCCTCATCACCACACTTAAGTAACTCCTCTTTAGCAATTCACAGCTCTTAGCAGTATATGAAATCTTCTCTTTTGATTATTTCATTACTTATTTATGATACTGCCACCAAAAAATGTTAAGCTCCTGAACACTAGAGCGTCCTCGACCTAAAAGTATTATAAAAGAATGACTCCAAGTAATTTAGATTTTCTTTAGCTTTTAGATTAATTTTCTTTAGCTTTTAGATTCATTTCCATGCCATGTCATAAGCATTCCAATTGTTGGAGGGTAGCTATAAGCTGAGTTCTTCTTACATAAATGATTTCACGTTCCTCTTTTTCATGTGATGGAGAGTTCAAATATACTACACTGAAGTTACTCAGTAATCAGAAACTAACAGAAATTTTGGATAAAATCATAGAGAAAATTAGTGGGATTAGGAAAAAAGCAGATAATTGGGGAAAATAAACATCAAAAATGATGTCTAATTTGGTTGAAAATAACCAGGATATACTTCATGATGCTGGGAAAAGATGACTGCAGTTCTTGTCTCCTCGCCTGATTTGCAGTCTGACCTTAGGGAGCCTGTTAAAATTCTCTTAAGTTGGATGGACACTTCCTAATAAATGCTCGGAGAATCTTAAGATACAACGATATCAAGTCAAGCTTGGAGGGATTTTCTGTATGTTTTTGGTTATCTTTAAAAATTAAAACCAGCTCTGCCTTTGGTGTGCTTGTCTTGAGTATGGAAATATTCCCAGCATGGGCTTATAGGAAAGCAAAAGAATAATCTGGAAAGTAACAACAAAACGATGAACATTTTTATCTGCATCGTGACCAGCTGTTGGTTGTGCTGATTTTAAAAAGTTAGTTTTATTATCTGAAATAATTAAAAATGATGAACTTTTCAATAGTCATTTTTTTTTTAAATTTACTAGACAACTGTTTCTTGTCCATACTCCCTGTGATTGGCAACATGAAGCTGTGGTTTCAATATTTGGATGGTGAACAGATAAAGAAAGGCGTGTTCAACATAGAATGAAACGTTTGTCCTTGGAAATTGTACATACCTGCACAAAGTCACACGGTCATACAATTGTCCTCTGCTACCTTCCTAATGTTTCCAGACTTTTCTTTCTTTTTAAAATTCAGCTACTTTTCTCTAAGCAGAATTAACCTTGGAAACTGAATAATGACATCCTTCCGAGAAGGGGAAAAAAAAAAGTTTCCTCAAATTACTTTAGAGGACTTCCGCTGATGCTTTATTTTCAATAAACCACAAGGCAAACAGCCACTTTTGAACTTTGCACTTTGACCTCTGCCTTTCACAACCTGGAGAAAGATCAATACCAGAGTCAAAGTGTCAGCCAAAAAAAAAAAAAAAGAAAGAAAAAGAAAATGATATGCAAAATTGTTATTTATATGAGTCCCCTGATTTTGTTTACTGAACTTAATATAAACTCTGCCTTTTGATTAAAAGCAAATGTCCGAGTTCTCTGCAGGGACCTGCTGTTCTAGATGATTACAGCTTTTGAAGAAAACTGCAAAGGGCAAGACGTAACAGAGAAAGGGGGAATCTCCAGAAGGAATCCCTTTGGTATTCAACAGCAGAAGATAATGAGGAGGCCATGTGGCTATTTGAGGTAGAGAAGGGCAGAGGAGAATCACAATGGGCATCATGGTCTGCAATGCATTCCATTCAAAACTGCCAGCCCAGCACAGGAAAACTAATACAATGAGGGGCCTCCTGAATGAGTCCAGTTCTTAAAATTTACCAACAGGGAATAATCAAAGAAAAGCAAACGCAGGTATTATCTTTGGATGGGATGGCACTTTATTTCTCAGAGAAATAAACAAAATGAACGTTAAAAAAAATGGAGAAAAGGACAAATAAATGATCATATTCATTTTTGATAGACTGGAATGAATCTATTTAAGATACTTTATAGACTTAACTGAGAAAATCATTATTATACACAAGTACAAAAAAAAAAACCCACAACAAACAAACATGCTCATCATGCATAGCCAGTGTGATTCACCATTTGTAAAAGATGCAAATATCAGAGAATTTTAATATTTTATTTTTTAGTTTTCGGCGGACACAACATCTTTGTTTTTATGTGGTGCTGAGGATCGAACCCAGGCCGCACGCATGCCAGGCGAGCGCGCTACAGCTTGAGCCACATCCCCAGCCCCATTTCTATATACTTTTCATTTTAAGTTTTTGTTGCCTAGGCCATCTTTTCGCAGTGATTCCCTGATCTGTGCCCTTTGTGTCCCTCTGCCACCCACCTCACCAACAAGGCCTCAAGTTTCTTAACAGTTTCCTTAACTTCAAAATGCATGTATTGCATTTATTAAGAGATATTTGTTAAACTGGGAACCATGTTGTTCAAATTTGTTTCTGACCACACAGACACACACTTACACACACGTACACACCTGCTTGCATTTATCAAGAATCTACATAATTTTGAGAGTCTGTTCCTGAGATTGTTAGTTTCTTGCTGTCTCTGGGGTTTTGTACTACCAAGAGTGTAAAACTTAGCTACTTAATTGAAGTATTAGTAAATGCACCAGATTCAGTCCTGACTCTAAGACATTGTCTGAAATTTTAGAGGTTTTTTTTTTTTTTTTTTTTTTAACTCTTGTTCTCAAGGAGTCTATAATTTTGCTAGGGAAGACACATCTACTACATGAAGCCCTTACAGAATAATTAGTAGACAACATGTGTGGTCAGTTTTCTGATGATTCTTCTCATATGAAGTTAATATACAAGAGAGTGGCAGGGATCTTGTGGAATTAATTAAGAAGAATGAATACAGTAAAGCCACAATTAAATTTATTACATTGTATTTAATGTAGCTAAAACATGGCAGAGTGCAATATGTGCATCTTCTACTTCAATTTTAGCTGTCAAGGAATAAAAACAGAAGTATCCCACTTGCACTACTTAGCACCAGTTGAGGTATTCCAGTGAAGACAAAATGGTAAATCAAATAAGGAATAAAGTCCAGGTGGGAGATTATTTAAACACAACCCATTCTTAATTATGTGTGGATCTATGCATAACAGAATTGCAATGGAGTAGCAAGAATGCCCTTCCTACTCGGGTCTTATGCATCATGCCCTAGGTCTTTTGGTTACAGATCATTGTTCCGCAAGTTCTAACTTTTTTAAAAAAGCCAAAAACCAAAAACCAACAAAAACGGAAAAGGCGGAGACAAAATTAAAATTAGGGGTAAAAAAGGCTCCATATCTGTAAGTAATTAAGTATCATATTGGTTCCTTGGAATTCAGCAGTTGAGGGATCAGGTTGCACTCCATTAATTTGTTACTTTTACTACCCACTATAGGAAACAAAGAATGGAAACCAGTTCCCAGATTTCCATCTTAATAAATTCATAGTGTCCTCACCAATAGGGTATTCTGCCATTCTCAACTTTGACAAAAGATTGTAATTTCTCTAGTAATGATTTCAAAAAAAGAAGTGCTTTAAAATAAAACCACAATAAAATGTCACATGCACCTGAAATAGAAACAATTATGGATTTACGTACTAACTGTATAGAGTATAACAAAGAATCGTTGCCTTATTATAATTTCAGAATAAGACAACATACATGGTGTCCTGCATAGAATTTTAAAGGCAATGATACTGCATATGTATTTCGCATCCTGGTTATCATAGATGGGTTCCTTGATTTGATCAGTTCTTATATTTCACTGCCAATTATATATATATATATATATATATATATATATATATATATATATATATATATATGGAAGTTTTGCCTAATATCTTAATGATGAGAAAAAAAGCTATGATAATATGTCCACTTTGTTTATATGAAAAACAATTATTGTGATATTATAAACACATACTAAAGGGTAGAAGGCTCTCTTTGCATGACCTTTAATTCACCTCTGCATACACAGAAGTAATTTCCTTTACCAAACAATAAGTCAGTTGCAATACCAAATGTACAGCTGAAAATTCATTTCATTTCTTTTAAATGAAATGGGCAACTGAGTATTCCCAAGAGTGACATTAATGAGTCACTTAAGCACTAAGCAGCTAGACAGTGGAGAAAAAAAGATTTTTGGCATTGCTTCTTTTGTAAATGCCTCATTTTTTATAAATCAGAATGTACTATTCCTATTCTTTGAGAAGCTGGTCAAAAATATCTATCATGACATAAAGGTATCCTCATATTTCATTTTATTCTGTTTATCATTTCTCCAAGTGCCACAGGAGTTTTAGAGTACAAGAAAATTAGCCTGCTAGGAATAAACCTTATGCCAATAAGCTGAAAGGGAGGCCCTCAAGGGCGTAGGACAATGTACCCACGAGTCCTTGATTTTCTAGTATTGCTTTGCCTTTTACCAGTAAACACTGTTGCTTATAAAATAAACCACACACACTGAAGGAACTCACAATTGGAACATTTAAATGATTATTTGCTTCTCTTTTCTACCAGCTTGTAAAACATTATTTTCTTATTCTTTCGTAAATGGCCTGTGCTAATTACATCCCATGACCCTTACCCTCCAAGTGCCTTCATTTATAGCAATGCATTCTTTTGCTGGGCAACAGATTGGCCAGGTTTATAAGATGCTGCTACCAGGCCTCCAGTCCTGACTTCTGCTTCCCGAGGTCATGAGTCTAGTTCACCACATACAACTCAGTAGAAGAACTCATTTTTTCTGTAGAGACCGATAACTTACCCAAATCCCAAGGAAAAATGCACAATAATACAAGAGATTACCCCCTCCCTTTGAATATATCAGGATAGCAATTCAGATTGTGTGTGTGTGTGTGTGTGTGTGTGTGTGTGTGTGTGAGAGAGAGAGAGAGAGAGAGAGAGAGAGATTTTTGTAAAAAAGAGAGGGAAAAAATAAAAATTGAACCTAGGAGTCTATCTCTGAGTTGCCATGGTAGAACCATTTACAGGGGATCATAGGAATGCCATTAGAATTGATCTATTACATAGTCTGCGGATTGGAATTTTATAAACTTCCTTGAAATTTCCACTGTGAGTCTAGTACGATTCTAAACTGGTAAGAAAATCAGAAGATGGATGTGATGGCCCATTGTCAAACTAAATATATCTGAGCAAAATGTTTATAAGATGATACTGTTTCTTTCTTTCTTTCTTTTTTATTTTTCATTTTCAGGAGATCTATTGTAGACCTGAAACTCTACTAGTTATTATGCATTTGGCAAATTACTGAATGAAGCATAACTTGATTTTAGTAAGCACATGAAGATTAGGATGGATTGATACAATTTGAGCAAATAGAGTTTTAAACCAGAACTGTACTATGGAATCAATTACAAAAAAACTCAATGTCTCTATGCAAAAGGACATAGGATTTCATCCACTATTACTCAAAGTTTGAATACATTTATCCTGATTACTTGTTTAAAAGAAATATTTCTAGAAATGTGAACTATTTAAAGCCCTTAATACAATTCCAAGAATTGAGCAAATCTACAGCATAAAGAAAAATTTGCATCAGTTGATAAATAAATAATGTTGGTATTTTCATGCAACTATGATGGAGATAGAAGCATACCACAAAAGGTAAAATTGTGTTTGGCACATTGTTAGGGTCACATGTGCTAATGTCACATAAAAACATGTAATGTCTGTTGGTTTAAAAACATTTCTATCACAACCAATACCTTAAAAAAGACTGGAATGCTAAACTTAAATAATAAAAATATTTTGTCAAAATAGCAACACAATTATATAAGGGTATTTTCTATTGAGTAGGTTGAAACTGAGACTTATAGAAATAACCAAGGATGCATAATTCATTGTTAAAAGAATCACTGGGTTACTCATGCAATACTAAGTAGCACATGTAGTATTTAACATATATGAAATGTTCAACAGTTTGATCTGATAGTAAATTTTCCATACTATGTGATATATATTTTAAATGCTTTCCCGTATTTGGTTTTGTTGAAATATTTTTTTCCATAGATAACATTTTAGCATGTGATGACTTCATTACAGTAGGAGAGGAACCTTCGCCTACCAATTCCTTGAGAACAGAATAGCAAAGATGACAAGCGTTAAAATTCCAGGATCCTGTGCTTGTGATGGCTTGGGGTCCTTCTCCCCACCATGCACCAGTGATGGGGGCTCGCAGGAAAGGGACCATTTACTTGCCCTGTTGTCAGCGCATCTGGAGGCCTTGTCAAAACAATATAATTTTACTTTGTAACTTTTTGACATTGGTATTTATTGCACCTGTCTTTTGGCATGATTTATGACCTGTCTGGCGAATATTTCTCTTCAAGTTGGAGTTTACAATATGAGATAAGTGAAGCATTTCAAGGTCTGTGTATGTTTCGAAATGGGAAATGGATATTTTGCACCCACAGCTCACCATCTTACCCTTTCTCTTGGCCTCATAGTCACCCCCGAAGTGGCCACTGTGATATACCACTCTCTCAGTTCTCTAGAAAGAGAAAGATGGTGCAATTCTATATTTTCTGCAATCTCTTTTGTGAGGGAATTGTGTCAATAAATTCTAATGAGTGGCAAGAAAATGCACCCTGGGAGAGGCATCCAATGGAAAACATGTGTTTGTTGTAAGGGGATCCCAGTGACCTTTTGTCTTTGTAATGGTATCCTGGCCTGGCTCATCAGTGTTTCTATATATCACAGAAGACACACTTACCCTTGGCAAAATTGCACACAGTTTTAAAGCATCCATTTTAATTAGGTTGCTTAGCCAGGCTGTAATCAAGAAAACCTTCTTTCTTTGAGTGTCCCCTCTTGGTCTGGGCATTGGTTTACATTTGCTTAGCAAGTGTGTATTTGAGGTGTGCTTTGTTCTGTTTTCATAACAAATTTCTTAAGCCCTTCCACTTCTGTTGTCCAAAGTTCAGATGAATGTGAACAATTTGAGAGAATTCTGAAATTAAAATGACTAATATCTTCTAACGTGTTTCAAAAAGCCATTTGGGATAAGTGAATAGAATCTGGTTGGCTTGTTTTTTCCCTCTTTTTAGACATGCAGACTCTCACTTTTAACTGAACATATCAGGAAACCATATTACTTGAGATAACATGAAATGTGATTCACATCTTTGTGTGTGATTTTTTCCCACTAAAATTATCTGAAGAATTCATATTCAATTTTTTTTCAAAAAATTAAACTTGAAAAGATCATATCCACTGCCTATCCTGAGCAATTATTTTCCCTCACTATCATCCTCCCTGGAATGAAAACTTTACATAAACCTGGCTGTACAGTTTATTTTATATTAGTAACAAAATTTATAAAAATGTCTCATAACCTTATGTCAATCAATAATACTTTTATTCACTTCTGAGGGTTCCCTAAAAACGCTCAACTGTTTACCATTTCATGATATTATTTCAGTGGTGTTATAATCAGCACTGGGTCCTGTAGATGGCCTTATATTTGATCAGGAAGCAAATATATACACTTTGTAACATATCTAGCTTATTATTAAATACTCTTCAAAAACTCATCATAGGTGACTCCATACCATGAACGAGGTGGAATGTCACTAAATAATAGGATTTGAAAACCATGATTTCTGGCACAAGGAATCATAGAATTCAAATGAGACAGAGATGAATGTATGTGTTTCTGTAGCTCAGCTCAAAGACCATGCAGAGGTTTATCCTCACTTCAAGTTCAAGCAGACAGGGCTGCGTTTGTGAACTTTTAATATTAAACAATTACTGTGGAGCACACACTTAACATTCTGTTGCCATTTTTCATTTGTCTACCTCTAATCCAAAAAAAATACCAGCAGTGTAAATGCAGAAAGGCAACACGATTCCTGAACATTGGTAATTCACACAAACCCTCACCTTAAAAGAGGAGAACTAATGCTAAGCATTGGAGCATTCTTGTTGCCTAGGCAATCTTTTCTGCGGTGATTCCCAGGATCTGTGCCCTCTATGTCCCTCTGCCACCCACCTCACCAACAAGGCTTCAAGTTTCGCAACAGTTTATTTCAGGAATGAAAATCTAACCCTTTCATCATTTTTGTTGTACTCTCCTGAGATATCTCTAAGCTCTCCATCTCATCTTGTGATGGAAGTGATGATGTGACTCACAAAAGAATGAATCCGCCAGGATAGAGGATGGGCAATTACCTCATGTTTCCCACATGCAGCACTCTGTTGTTTAGACATCGTTAATCTATCTTACAGACTCTTAACTTCCTCATTTTCCTCTGGACCCCTAAGCAATGACAACTCCTTCCCATCTTCTTTTGGTTTCAATTGTATTTTATTCCTAGGGAAAGTTCTGCAACATCTTCCCTCTCTGAAGACCAGGATTTTTGTTCCAGATGTGGCTGGAATACTTTTGTGAGCTCCAATACTTAAGTCATTACTGCGGAACACACGCTCTTAATTCCACGCTTGGCGCTTGCAATTTCTTATTAGTCTATCTCCAATTCAGAAAACACGAGAAGTCCTCCACCAAGGGATACAATTTCCTTCTTGAACCTACTCATCCTTAACAAGTTAGACTCTGCCAATATCTTGCCAAGCCAGTGACATCAGCACTGGCAGGACATTAAAATGAGATTAGAAATGGCCCCATGACATCACCCTCTTGTTCCTATCGAACAGATGGTTTCTGTATATTGTGCAATTTGAGATCATTATTCATGGTTTGGGTCAGTTTAATCCAGGAAGCCAAAAAACTGCCAAGAAAAATTGACCTGGAACCAGTTCAAAGACTCAAAATTATTTTATTGATTAGATGCCTAAGTTTTCGTTTTCCAAAAGAACATCATGAATCATCAATACATGATAATTCCTGAGTCATTTTAGCATGCATGATGTTTGAAACTTCAAAACAAGATAATCTCCGAAGAGTTAACCTTAAAGAAGTCTGATAATAAGATAGCTAAGAAACTTTGTTGGGGACCACTGAACTTGGGCCAGAACTATTGACTGAGGCAAGTGGTTTGTTTGAACTGGATGGTTATTTATTTTCACCTTAAACTTGTTGACTTCATATCCTCCCTTTAGCTCAGCTCCGAGAGAGTGAAGAGGTATGTTTTAAACAAGCCAGACAGGAAGCTATTTTGAAAGACCCTGCTCAGGCATTATACCAAAGCAAGAAGATAAAGCACAGATTTGGCTGGCTGAGAACTTGGAGAATAAAACCACATCCAAAAACAAAATAAAACAAATCCTAAATGTGTTCACAGAAAGCTTTATGAGACACCATTAGTCTCCTATAGTCATTCCTTCTCTAAGAAAGTGAAAGGAATTTTGATACAACTTGTTGCCTAAATAAATCTGTTTTATGTCCAACACTTAACCATCTCTGCCTCCATTCCATCCGCTGCCCGATCTCTGATTATGGTCCTATCTTACTTGAAATTATTAAGACCTTTATGGCTACCCTCTTCATCATGAAGAAATTTCATATTAAGAAAATAAGGTCTTTGTTTTTGTGAGGGGTGTTTTCTTCCTCCCTCCTTCCTGTAGCTCTATGCAACAACATCCCTTCTTCCTGTGATGGGTGTGCCTATAAAGTTTTACACACACTTTTCCTAATCCAGTTCAAGAAGCCTATGTTGTGGTGATTCATTCACAGCACTGCAAGCAATATATATATATTTTAACATTATTGAAGCAGAGGTACTGGGGAATAAATTTGACAAAATGACATTGGGTTCATGTATGAATATGTAACCCCAAGTCCTACTTATATGTATAATTATAATGTACCAATAATTTTTTTGAAAAGGTTATAATGTTGATTCAGTTCTCTGAGTGTGGATGTTGATTCAGTTCTCTGAGTGTGGGCTCATTGTTTGTTTGTTTGTTTGTTTTTTCTCAAAAGTTTTTAACCTATAAAAGTGTTAAAAAGTGGGTTTAAAATACTGTCCTAGGACAAATCCTATTGAGATTTATTTCATAAATTGTGTAGCTTCTAGGAAACTGCCAAATTTTACCTTCTGTGTTAGATTTTTTAAAAACATAATTAGACATAAAAGTGGAATTCATTGTTACATATGTGTACAGGCACACAACATAACAGCACAATTTGGTCAGTTTCATTCTTATGCATTATATTTTGAGATATGAATGATATCTTATGCATTGTATTTTGCTGAGCATACGCTTGTAACTCAGTTGATTTTTCCCTTTCGGTTATGGCAGAAGGATGCTATCAGGTGTGCCTTGTCCCTCAGATCTGTTATTTTGAACACTGCAGGTGTTACAGATGATCCTAGAAAACACAGCAAGAACCTCATTTCCTGGGGTGTTGTGTTTCTCTCTCTGGAACAGAGAGGACTTGCATTGCATACATGTCCTTTCTGTATCTTTAAAGCAATATGCATTTTAATGGACACCAAAATACTGCTCCTTAGGGATGATTCCAGGGATGCTTGGTCTTTGCCTCTGAATTTACTCTTGACCATTGGTAAACCTGTGCCTGTGCAACATGCTAAGTACCACCTAATATTTTTTTTTTTAATTTCCCCCTCACCTGATATGTCTCCTTAGTCTTCAAAAATGTTGTGGGAACTGTGTAGACATCAATCTTTCTCCTTTGTTTCTGCAGACACAGGAATCAAATCATATAGAATTCTGAGGTGGTAGTGGAAAGGGAAAACCTAACTTTTAGGAAGTTGGTCTGATATCTAAACAGATAAGAAAAGAAAGAAACCAAAGAGGTTTATACATGAATGACTTCTTCAGAGTTCCTTGCTAATGATGATCTAAAGAGCCACAATTCTGTGTGTTTGAGGGGGACAGCTGTGCTGCATGCTACCTTCACTCTGAGCACTGATGGAAAAGCCCTTGCTATTAAACTTTGCATTTTGAGGGTCAAAAAGAAAAAGGCTAAACAGAGAAGGGTTTTATGTCACATCTTCCATAGATCACCAAATAAATAAATAAATGTAAACTGTAATACTTTTCTTTCAGGAGCCAAAGAAAGCCCCTTAAATTTTGCAAAAGCCTGGCTCCCTCTCCGAGGGGATTCACGTATTCATTTGAATGGTCAAAATAGACAAATATTTTGTTACAGGGGGAATCTTTTCAAAGATATCCTAATTTTCTGATTACACTACTCATGCTAAAGTTATAAAGATCCCTGCAAAACCAAACAAAGCAAAACAAAATAGAAAGCAAACACTGCACACCAGCTCTCCTCCTTCAATTAGGACCAACTACAATCAACACGAGTCTGCCGTAGGCAAACGTCTCCAGCCTCCGGGAGCTTTGATATAATCAAGGCCAGTGAGATGTGCCAGACCTTCCCTTTTCTCCCAGATGGCACAGTTTGCTACTTTCATATTTTGCTTTTAATGGACAAGCAAGAAAGCCTGCCAGTAAAGCAGTGGAGCGAGCTAAGAAAACAAACAAACAAAAGCAATCATGCCTCAGACATGGAGGCCAATGACAGGTATGATTGATCAGGTGACCAGCTGGAAGCTGTCACCACCAGGTTGAGAGAAACAGGCACAGTTTGGCGTATTGCACAGGCTACATATTATCCCCGGGGTACTGGGTAGGTAATGTTCTCTGCAAACAAAGAAATGGAAAGGATGGAGCTTGCTTAGCCTGGACCTCATGTCTCACCATGTCATAGTTACAATGAGATGCCCTGAAAGAGGGACAGTGGGAAACTAAATGTGTTGTTTCCCTCTTCAAAATTCTTTCTAGAATAAGACCATTCTGTACATCAATGCATTCTTCTATAGCTTGTATTTGTGCTTTGATATAGAATGAGTACTTTCTCCTTGTAAAAAATAAGGGTACCTTTTGGCATGCAATCATCTTAGCAGCATTACAATCCACTGGGAAAGGCACTCAAGTCCCAAAGCTTAACTTTTAATTCTGGTGAAATTTTATTGTTATTTAAATGAGTAAAAGAGGAGCCCCCTTTCGAAGTCAACTGTGGTGTTTTGAGATGCAACTGAAATAATTCCATGTATACTTGATTTTAAGATGTCTTGGATTGTAATGAGGTTTGAACAAAGTTTTCAAAGAGAAAACAATCACCTTTTATCACAATAAGAAGTGTGCTGATTTAAAGATTATAGTAAATACATTAATCTGTAAATAAAAGATGCACATTGCAATCAATGCAAAAAGCAATGTAAAAACATTTTACAAAGCATAAAGTACTAGGTATGTGCAAGTTCTTATGAACAATTAAGTAATGTGAAAACATTAAAAATATGGAATTGTTAACATCCTGCTTGTTATAAAGGCAGTAGCTTTAAATGACACACTCTTCATGCTCCAAATAGAAACACAACATGAAAACCAGAGATTTAAAATCTCAGTGTATTTCAATTCACATAAACTAAAAATGAAAATTTTACTTCATTGGATATCACTAATCATCAATTAAATAAATATAAACTCAGTTTGACTCCTATTTACCCCAAGACATACATTGTATGAAAGATTTATCAACACAATTCATACCCTGGTATATTTGTCTATTGTTTCTATTCAGCACCTAATTTATCTTCACCAGCACAGCATTTATTATCAAATATTAAGTATCCAATAGGAAGGATGGGGATATAGGTCAGTTGGTGGAGTGTTTGCTTTGAATGCACAAGGTACTGGGTTCAAACCCCAGCACCATACACACACACACACACACACACAAAAAAAAATCCAGTAGGAGATAATCAAATGACACTCTCTGATTGACTAAGATGTTGATTTTAAACTTGATACAAGTATTAATTTTTGCCTTTTAGCTCTAGATCCAACTGTTTCCCTCCAATTTTAAGATTGGCAGAAATGATATGAAAGCTTTAACACTTTATACAGCATTTTCAAAGTCATATATATATATATATATATATATATATATATATATATATATATATATATATATTTCTTACACTTATTTTAAAGGAATCAAAATGTAAAAACTTTATTGCACCACTGTTCATTTACCTGCTGCTTCACAGGTGAAGCAACACAATGGCTCTCTTATCAGTAGCTGGAGGATTGGTTCAGGTCTTCTGTGGTGTTCAACACAGAGGAAGAGGCACTGTATAAGCATTTCCTGAACTACCTATCAGCAGGCTGAAAAATACTTGTTTTATCTTACATTTTGTCTCGTTTTAATGTACACCAGGAAATAATTGGAAATGGAAGATGAAGAGATGGACCATCACTTTGTTCTCAGTGTGGCCAAATCCTGGGATCCTGCCCAAAGAGTTTTGGTAGACTATTGGTAAATAGAAGCCATAGGTCTATAACAAAGCTAATCACCGTAGACCAGTGGTTTCCTAATTTGGCTTCTCCCAGGTGAAACATATTTGAAGGTTTTCATCCATCCTGGCAGGCTCTGTAGCAGTAAGTCCAGGTGGGGTCCCAGGAAAATATGTTTTTCAAGTTTTTCAGGTGATTCTAATTACATCTGAGGATGGTTGCCATAACAATTCAAATTAACCTGCCAAATAATGTAACAATATGGAAAATGTTATTCCTTGGTAGGAGATTTTTTCCCCCTCTTTTATGTTGAAGGAATATTTGCAAAACCACTTGGCAGGGGTGAGGGAAATACTCAAGGGAAATGTTTGAAGAAAAAAAAAAAGATGGTCCTTGGCAACATTCTAAGCTTTGGTCTTGCTGAGTGGGAGATGTAAACTGAGAGTCTAAGATAAATTATTATAGAGAGATGGGAGAACTTTTTAAAGCAAGTAAATGGAAAGAAAGCTGTGGTAACGTGAAAAAGTTCTTAGCTCAGTGCCGGGTACCCACATCTTTGCTAAACTGAGAACTGGTTGTTGGTACTGTTAGCACCCATAACATCATGTGTATGCAACCCCAATCAGTAATATAAGCAGGTCTAAAGGTCTAGATTGGAAGTCATTAGTGTTTATATCAATGCCAACTCTCTTCTTTGTTTTTATGTATTGGTTGATTTTTTTCTGCAATGCTTGGGATAGAACCCAGAATCTTGTGCATGCTTTAGGCAAGTGCTCTACCACAGAGCTATACTCCTAGCCCTGAAAACTCTTCTAGACCCACAATCCTCAGAGACTTGTGACTAGCAAAACCCAGTGGTCCCCAAGACTAGTGAACATTGATCATGCACATTGAATAAAAGGACAAAACAGAAGCATTTTGTGAAAACCCTGTTAGAACAAACACCTTTGTTAAAGTTGAATTAAAATGATCTAACATCCCAGAACAAGGATGAATCATTGGGAATGGCAGAAAACAGTCACCTGAAATGCTTCCATATTTGATTGTCTTCAAGACACTACAGATGATGGCAGTTTAATAATGATTATTCAAATGTCAGAGGATATAAAAACTGACACCTTTCTAACTGTCTTTCTCTTTCTCTCTCTCTCTCTCTCTCTCTCTCTCTCTCTCTCTCTCTCTTTCTTTCTTTCTTTCTTTCTTTCTTTCTTTCTTCCCCCTCGTCCCAGTGAACAATACATCATTTTAACAACTTAATCATATTTGGAAAATAAGTTCTCTATTTTTAAACCTTCAATGTATAAATTGCTAACTAGAATTCTATAAGCTATAAAATAGTGTATTGAAAATATAATCCATGTAGAGTCAAGAATAATAAAGGTTTTCACACTTTTCCTGACCATTAACCAGGGCTAAGGGGTTCTTTTGGGACAGAGGCGTGTGGCTGAGAAGGATCAGTGCTGTGACTCTTGTCACTCACAAATTTCAGGTGATGGAAAGACGATCACGGTGCTCTGTAGTGCATGAGTGAACACAACGCTTGTTTTTTAAGACAAGGCATGGAGCAAAATAATGTCAAAATAGTGTTTTCCGAGATGTATTTATTTTTATTTTTAATGGAACAAAATTATTCCCAGCTGTGCCGTGCTCTCACCCTGCCTGTTACTTTTTAATGAATCTTACAATAAGATGATTAATTTTACACTCTTGGAGGCTTTTGGCTGAATGTTGTTGATTAAGCAATTACATTAATCCACTTCTGTTTGTTTTCTTGCAAGCCCAATGATGAAGGTAATTTCCCCCGCCCTGGAATAATCTCTCTAGAATTATTAGGCATGTGTGGAAGAAGTTTAGCACATATTTCCAAGACTCTTGCTCTTATTAACCAATTCTAAGCTGAAAAAGGCAATAGTCCTGTTTTATTCCCAAAGTGATGAAGTTCAGGACACCACTGAGTTTCATTTCTCAGCCACAAACACCATGCATGGACATTAAAACATGATCATAGTATTTCGTAATGAAATAAATAAAGTTAAAAACACAATAGGAAACCATCAGTTTTTTGGAACGCAGTTTTTGTTTTTGCAAATGATGAAAATGTTTTGACAAATAATACAAATAAAGGTTTTAGAATGAGTTGTAGAAAACATTGGAAGCATGGTATTGAGCAGGAGGATCAGTGTGGGTGTCAGTTGGGTCCCCATGTGGGTTTACAGAATGAGCAAGACACTGATTGGGAACCTGATGGGACAAGTCTCTACCTTCAGTGGAGAGTCTCTGGAAGGGGTGAGCTATGGGAAGACTTACTAGTGGGATGACTAGCTTCAGAAATTTTTGTAAGGCTCAGATGATGGCCCGTGGAAAGACAAAAGAAAAAGTCAAATTGATGAAAGACACGTGATCAGATGGACTCTTTGTCCTCTCTTCTTGTATAGACATGACTCATTCTTTACTCCTTGGGTACGTTGTTGTACTAGGCTGAATCATACTAACCGGCCGATATTCAATCTTTTTCAACCAACTAAAATGGCAATTTATATAGTTTAAATGATAGCTATGGAAAGCAATGCAGGTTTATTGCTTTCTCTCCCTCTGTTCTTCTTTAGTTATTATTACAGGATCAAGTCTCCTTGATTTTCCTTTGTGTCTTCTACCTTGTTATGATTTGGATGTAAGATGTCCCCCAAAAGTGCAAGTGTTAGACAATGCAAGAAGGGTCAGAAGAGAAGTGATTGGGTTGTAAGATTCTTAACCCAATCAGTGATTTAATCCCCTGATAGGGTTTAACAATGTGGTAACTGAAGTGCTAGGGTGTGGATGGAGGAGGTGGGATTGGGGCGTGGCTTTGGATATACATTTGTATCTGGCCAGTGGAGTCTCTCTCTCTGTGCTTCCCGATCCCAATGTGAGCTGTTTCCCTCTGTTCCACTCTTCTGCCATGATGTCCTGGCCCACCTCAAGCCCCAAGAATGGAGCCAGCCTTCTATGGACTAAGACTGTGAAACTTTTCCTCCTCTGCAATTGTTCTGGTCACAGCAGTGAGAAAGGTGACTAAAATACTTACAGAGTACCTGGTCTAGAGCCACTGTTCCCTTTCAAGAAATGCACAGGGCTGCTATGGTGGGGAATAGGAGGGAAAATTGAGGGGAAGAGAGAACACAAAGCATCTTGAGTATGAAGCAGAGACGTTTGACTTTAGTGGATGTAAATGAAGAGTAAGATCACAGCCTTATTGTGCAAGGGAAATGGTCTTTTGAAGGAAAAACAAATTTGATGTCAGATGATCTTGCTGAAGATCACATACACCCATTTAATTTCTTTAAGCAATACACAAATATGAATCAACCCATTTACTTACTAAATCTGAAGGTCATTCCGTCTATATAAAATTGTTCTTCTCGCCTTCTGTCTGTCATATAAAGTAATGAAAAGTTTCACATTGTATTAGTTATACTATATGCAAATGTTATTATATGAAAAATACACTCAAAAATAAATATCATAACATAGCCTAAATCATGCCAAGGACTGCTCATCGGCAATTGAAGATTGGTCATGTGAAATGTATGTATTTTGAAATTACTTGTGATACTTAGAATGGGTCCTTTTAACTGTGATACAGATATGGGACTCAGCTCCATGATGCAGGCATGGCATTATAAAATTTATAATTTCCTCATAGGAAAACAGGTTATATAGTTATTGTATTCCATATATAATATCTTATTAATTGTTCTATGAATTTGTATGCCTATAATATTTTCTTTGTTTATATCTGACCCAAGTAGGAAATTTCTTGCATAGCTGTACTGATTTCTGCAGATGTTATTTACGTCTGTTCCTTATCCTTCAGTGTGCTTTAAATTATTTATTTATTTATTTATCTTATGAAACTATCTTTCCTGTGGGAGTAATATTCACTACCATGCCAGATTTGAAAGCAACAATAGTATTTTTGCCTGTAAAGGAAAATGGAGCTATATTTAACTGTGAGCTTTGTAGACTAAACAATGAGTATATAACCAGGCAAAAATCATAAGCCTTCCATGCTCTTGGCTGATTTTGTGAATAGCGAACACCAAATATATTTTGACATTTTTACACACACGTTTGCAGCCAAACTCAAAGCAAAACATCCAAATTTTAAATCTCCACAGTGTTCCCTCGTTCTTTAGATTGTGTGTGTATGTGTGTAGGTACACAGGTGTCTGAAACATGTGTGTGACACTCCTGGTAGGTATACATGAATGGACTATATGGTAGGCCTATGAAAGGGTTGGAATTTGATGTTATATTTTCCCATCTAATTCTCATTTGATTTTTTAATACTGTTTTCCTAAAGTGAATGAGAAAGTTATCCAACTGTAGGACAATAAAAATATGAACACAATAAACAATTGAGATAGTTAGAGAAGTCGTGGAAGTTAACCTCACTGAGACTGGTTGACAG
Organism: Marmota marmota marmota; assembly: GCF_001458135.2. Lineage (NCBI taxonomy): Eukaryota > Metazoa > Chordata > Mammalia > Rodentia > Sciuridae > Marmota > Marmota marmota. The sequence goes on along the minus strand of NW_025999894.1, from coordinate 4,170,186 downwards.
TCAAGCTATGTTTGATTTTTATGGTTTTTATATAATGGATGCATCTGAACAGAGTGACCCTATTTCCAAATAAATCCACGTTCTGACATTCCACGGAGACATGAATTTTGGGTGGGGGATCTAATTATTCACTATTTCTTCCTGGAAGCTTTGACACAGGTACTAGGTAGGTCTACGGCTATACTGAACATATTTTTCATATGGACCTCTGAAAAAAATATGCTTTAAGTATATCGCCCCGAAGTTCTCCATCTACATTGGGCCATAAAGATGCTTTAAGTCACTAAGAAGCAATATAACATGGGGAATAATGATAATAATATTAGTAATATAATGAAAATAATGAATTCTATTATTAGTTATATTTATTATTATAATGGTGAATTCAAGGTACATAAATAACTTCTCATCTTCACTATTTCAGGATCCAATCAATCCCATGGCCTCAAACAGCCAAACCTATAGCAACATCTTCTCCTCCCATCAGCCATAACCTACAGAAGAACATTACACTGAGCTTCTTGAACAACACTGGGGTCCTCTTACTTGCAGATCTATTTTATATCAGTTCTCCCACAGAACATAGACAGCTGTGGGTGTTCTGGCCATGCATATTATATACATTCAGGGGTCCATACTGCTAGGGTCCATAAACAAGTCAAGATGGTGCCTGGCACTTTGCCAAGAGGAGTGGTTTGAGAAGTAACGCCAGCGAGCCATTAAGATGATAGAGATTCCTTAATGACTGACTGCTGTGTCTAGATTATGTCAATTAATTTAAGCTGTGTGTAATTATTAAGATGATGAGGATTCCTTAATGACCAATTGATGTATCTGGATATTAATTGAAACAAGCTGTGTATAATCAGTTAAGTGTATATATACCTCTACTGTCCTACAATAAAGCGGCTCCCGCTATATCAACCTTCACAAGTTCCTTGTCACTCGCCCCCCTGGTTATTTCCCCCAGCCAGACTGCAGCACATACATTTCTTGAGTGTTCCCATTCCTTCTTCCATTTTATGCCGTTGTAGTCCCAGGCTTTCTTCTTTAACTTGTGTTCCCTGGCTTCCTTCTAGCAATGAGTTTTCACAATCTTCTGACTCCCTGACAGACTGCTGAATCTCCTCAAGGGAGAGTTCTCTGAGTCAATAACGTAACTTCATCCATTCTCATATCAAGACTCACTGTCTCCTTGGTTCAGCACCCTGATCAATTCTCTCCTGGTTCCTGCCAGTACAGCTTGGCTGGATTCTACAGCCCCTTAGCAGATCCAGAACTTCCTCATTAGGTTATGTTGTAATTTGATCTTAATTATCAGTCTGGTAATTAGGAGAGGACAAAGGTGTTGAACGTGAGCAAGGACAGACTGCATTAAAACAAGGAGGCCTCTGTACGTTCTTGGAGCAAGGCAGTAGCAACATTCTCTAATCTGAAGAAGTGTACCTCTAGAACACAAGAGAGATGGGGTTGTAAGATATTCTAGACCATTAACCCATCTATCTACATCTCAAGAATCAGGCTTCTACTCCCTTCTTTCCAGAGTTCTGATAATGGCACAGAAGGGAACTGAGCTCTGGAGCTCTGCTTCTCATTGAATAAAGTCCTGGGACTAATTTCAGATTTTTCTTTGTATACAGTTAAAAAGGTCCTCTCACTTTCACACTTTGCCTTCAATAGGTAATTAATCCTCCTAGCCTTTTCCTGATTTTTCCAGTGCATCAATGGCATTTAACAATAGCCACCAGAGTCCATTGTGCTTATAATTATTATTTATCTCCCAAAGATCTCAAAGCCATGGATATTGCACTATTTTCAACTTTCCTTCCTTCTCACTGATAACCACCCTAGTTCATCTAAGGTGAAAGTCGTAGCAACTGCACTCACTGCAGCTTGCCAGCTGCTCCTAGGGCTGTGCCCACCAAGCTGAAATATAGGGGATCCAACTTCATTCCATTTTGTGGTCTGTTTCGTCCAACCACACCTAGAACCAGCTGCCTTGGGATCAACTTTTCCAGAAAACAGAGTAATATAAAAGTTTACAAGCAAAGCATTTACTAAGGAAGGCGCTCTCTAGCAAGACCTATAAAGGGCTTGTCAGAAGGGTTAATTGAAATAAGGTACACTTGTAAAAAAGACAATAGCTACCACCACATAAAACTCTGGAGTGGGGAGGACCCTTTAAGATCCTACATCCTTCCTCAACCAATAGTTAGGTGAGGTCTACAGCCGCAGAGTGGTAGCCTGTTCTCTTAAAGTAAATCGAATCATTTTAGAGGGCTTAGTTGATAGCTGTTTCTGTCCTTCGTTAAGGGATCTGGCTATTCATTGCAGCATCCATTATTGTATAACTGACTAGATGATCCTCTAGGACTTAAATGTCATGCTACTTACTGGTATAAAAATATTATTTTGCTTACAATTTATAAAGTCTGTCTAGGCAAAGGCACATGAACTCTAATGGATCTCTCTCAGAGTGCTTTCTGTTTTATCTCTAAATCTCAAGTCTACCTGCATCAGTTGCTTAAAAATATGTATTATTTGACTGTATTTTGTCTGACAATGACTCATTATACTGAATCTATGTCAAAAGCATTTCTTTTGATACATTTCTTAAACATAGACCATACTGTCATCTTAGCAAACCACCTTGAGATCTGGGAGATTCCTCCACTCGTATAGCATGTTTGTATAAAAACAATAATATCTCTCTGTTTAAGAATTCATTGATTAAATGTTTATTCTTTGCTCTATGCTAAGCGCTGTAACATGAGCCATGGATTTTCTGATGTATAGGAGAGGGGACCATTTCTACATTTAATGAGCTCATATGGTTCTGTATTGAGTATGGCTAGATCATCAATATGCCTCATGGACAAGCAAAAGATATACAAAACATGTGCATTTACTAGCAGCTATGAAATGAACTGAAGTGGAATTTTCCTATGACATGCAATATCCAGAATAATGAAAGCCCAGAGCACATAAAATTTTCTCTCCAATGTATCTTTAAAAAAATCAAACAGATCTAAACATCTCTAACGTAATTTCTTTGTTGGTGATTTCATTGGTAAATTTGGCTGAATAAGAATTAGTTTTCAGCTTCCAGGGATAGTAGCACACATTTCTTTCTCCTCAAAGTCAATGATTGCATCGACAGGTATAGAGAATGGCAAAGCCCCAAGTTAGCTTTTCTAGTAGCTCCCATATTTTTGAGAAAAAAAAAATAAAGTGGGGAAGGAAAGGTACTTTACTGGCTTCCACCACTCACAGGACGGAGCAGCACCTGTGTTGTCAGAGAAGTCACATGCCTTAGAAAGTGGGTTCTCCCCACTCTCTGCAGAAAGGACCACCAGGTGTGTCCCTTGCCCATGGCCTCCAGTCATGGTCACAGAGAGTACTTCTTCTCCTAATACTCTCCTAGAAGTTCATGCATTGAAGTCTTCTTATAAGAACCCTTAAGTACAGTTCTCACTGCTTCAAGAAGTGTCCAGGAATTCAGAGGTCCGCAAATTAATGACATATAAAATCAGCAGGTATTTAGTAATTGTGTGGCCCAAAGCACTTAAGAGTGCCTAGACACTGAGAAACCTTCTGAAAACCACACAGTGAGCCCTCTATGTCTTACAAAAAAAATGGAAAATATTTAAAAGTCAAAAATAGTTATATCATAGAGCTATATGCCAGGACTCTACAAAATTTAAGTATCTATAGGATAGTTTGGTGAACAAAGAAAGTTCTCTTGTCAGATATTTTTAATTGCGCTGTGTCTGCAGTAAAACAAAAACTATAGGAGGGGTTATTTTTCCAGAACATTGACAATTGAATTCATAAGGACTGATTGATTATAAGTGATGGAAGTTATTTGCAGTCGTAATATTAAAAAAAATGGTATTCATTAGATTTATTAAATAGGTACTATGAGAACTCAACAATTTAGGTGAGTATTGAACATCAAACCAAAATAAAAGGAAGCATGCAGGTCTGGGATCTCTGACACAGAGAATATTCAGTATATCTCTGTGTTATCAGCTGTATTGGTCTCTTTCCATAGACTATTTTTTTTACTCTGTTAAAAGAAAAACAAGTAAACTCAGAATTCCTCTCTTTCATGCCATATAAGCAATTTTCTTATTTTCAAGATCCAAAATCCTATTGAAGTGAGTCTTCTAGCAATCTGGAGTCAGACTGTACCCCATGTGAATAGATATAGTCAGAGCTGGAGTTAGAGAAGGTGAAGAATTCATGGGTGGAACTTATGGGTATGAAGAGAGAAAAAAGTACATACTCAGAAGAAGGAATTGCTGCTGCCCTGGTTGGGGAGGAGTTCTGGATGGGAAAAAAAAAAGTTGGTAGCCATTTAGATGAAGATAAACAATGAGGAGTTTTCAGACATTCCTGCAATGAACTATGGTTGTGGGAAATTCTTATGACCCCTCAGCCCAAGGGACAATGGCAGAAGTTCTCAGAGCTAGTAGCCAAGAATCAGCACTGTTGGACAGGGGCTAGCTCTCGAGAAATCAGCCAAGCGCAGATCAGCATGGGCACGGGGAATAAGCACCTGTGCTTCCCTTTCTCCCTCTTTGATATTCTGGGCGTACCTGCTATCGTCCCTTCCCCAGTGGAAGACCAAGGCTGAGACGAGAGTGTGCTACATCATGTGGATCAGGACAGAAAAGGAAAGGAACAAAAGGCTTTGGGTAAGAAGCAGAAAAACCACTGTCAATGGTCAGTGCGGCACATTTGGTAGACTTTGAACTTTTATAAATAGAACTGCTATCTGGCCTCTATCTGCTACTCTTTTGAGAGAATTAGAAATGTAGAAACACTCAAGCAGCTTATTTTATTTATTTATTTATTTATTTTTTATTTTCTAGTTGGAAGTTTATGCTGGTTAAACAAGACGGTGTATTTGGGATGCCAGGTGCTGTGACCGTTGACATCTTTTCCTTCCCTCTTCGTTTATATGGTCTTATACCAAAGGCTCCCGGGGCCTTTTATGGGTTGATAACCTGCTTGTCCACTCGGCTTTATTATTACCAGCCCCGACTTTGACAATATAGCATTTAACTCTGTAATGATTATTTGATTTAATTTACTGGCAGTAACATTTTGGCTTTTTGTCTGCATTCTTAGGAAGTCAAGGTGAATTCCTGGGAGAGCCGGGGAGAGAATACAGTTCCCTTCCTGACCACAATTCAAAGAGCTTGCTGACTCACGGCCGTAACACTAGAACGTGCCAAGACCCCACGATATCGGAAGGTGTTGAAGGGATCGGGAAAGAGGAATGGACTTGAAAGGTTTCTTCCCATCTGGTGATTCCCCCAATGGCCAACCTAAAAGGGGACTGAGACCAGAGAAGCCTCAAGTGCTATTATGCGAGCAGCATTCTCCACTAACGTTCAGGAAGCTAAGGAGACAAAAGGCATCCAGCGACATCCACAGGGCCAGGAGACTTGGCAAACACGCTACTTCCTCTCTTCTTTCCTCACGACATGAGTGCCCATCTCTCAATTTGTTTTTGTAAGGAAATAATTAAAGATACAGATTTTTTTTTTTAAAAAAAGAGGGAAAAAAGAAAGTGACCTGGCTCTTTCTAATCATTTAAAACAACATTTCCAATGAAATTATTTCAATTCTTTCTCTTTCCTTCATCAGAGGAAAAATAGTTCTCAACAAAAATATCAGTCCTCTACATCTGAATAGTAGAGATGAGATTAATTTATATCAAGAAGGAAATATGAAAGGAAGCTTTTCCCAGCTTAATGCATTGTTATGAGGTTTGCATCTCATGTAGTTACGGGGTGCAAGCCCACTTCAAACCACACTGCTTTTTCCTGTGACAGTTTTGAGATATATATATTCTAAAAAAGACACCTATTCTGTGCTTTAGTTTCCTTATCTTGGATCTGTTTTTGTTTTTTTTTCACCTTTGCATTAACTGCTGGTTTTAACATGGTAAATGCCCAGTGTATTGAAAAACAGTATCATTTGCCTTGCAAGTTTGATAGCAACTCTCATTCATTCTGTGATTCAGCAAACTTCTATATACATATTCCTTCATTAGAAACTATTGCAGAATACAATCATAAGAGAAATTGTCCCTCCTCAAAAAAGCACAAAATACAAGGTAAAACTTTTTATAAAAGGTGCATTAGTCAGTTTTTTGTTACTGTGCACACCAGAGAAAAACAACTTGGAGGAGGAAAAGTTTATTTAGGGTCTGGCTTCAGAGGTTCAGTCCATGGTAAGTTAAGTTCATTGCTGTGGACCTTAAGAGAGGGGGAACATCATGGCAGAAAGGATAGTGACCCTATTTCTAAATAAATCCACATTCTGAAGTTCCACAGAGACATGAATTTTTGGTGGGATCTGATTATTCACTATTTCTTCTTGGAAGCTATGACACAGGTACTAGGTAGTAGGACTATGGCTATATTAAATAGAGATTTCTCTTGTCATTGTTCCTTGAACAACATAGTATAATACTTAATAGCTTTTACATTTTACTAAGTATTATAAGTAATCTAGAGATGATTTAAATTTTATGGAAGAATGTGTATAGTTTATATAAAAAATAATATACCATTTTATATAAATGACTTGAGTATCTGCAGATTTTGGTATCTATGGGTGCCCTGCAACAAGTCACCTATAGGTACTGAGGAACAACTGCATAATATATGGCAGAACATTTCTTTTTTTTTTTTTTGAATTTTTTTAATATTTATTTTTAAGTTTTTGGCAGACACAACATCTTTGTTTGTATGTGGTGCTGAGGATCGAACCCGGGCCGCACGCATGCCAGGCGAGCGCGCTACCGCTTGAGCCACATCCCTAGCCCGGCACATTTCAACCCATGGAGAAAGGTAGCATCTACCACATTTGAGTTGGTACTCTAATCTTTCTATCACAACTAAATCATGGGTGTATTAACATCAGTGAGGAGACAGCACCCCATCACTAGGGGATCCTTGGAGAATGGAACCTGCAGACCTCTGAGGATAGGCTGGTGCTCACCTGGTAATCATGTTTCCAAGGTCACTTCAGGGGACTGGTGGACTGATCTGAGACCCTTGGGGAAGAAGAGTTGGACAGACAGTGATAAGGGGACATTTTGAGGCTGGTCTGTTAGTGCTGGAAAACTGAGAGTCGGATTCAACTGCTATTACTGGAATGAATACTGTTGCCAGGGTGAGGCTGATGGGCAAAGGAAACAAGAGGAAGCTCACAGGAAGCTCATGTGAAGAACAAGACCCCTTCAGTTTACAGCTCACCTGTATAGGCAGAGCTTAATGGGAAGGCGGCTGTCAAAGCAGGAATGTCAATGGTGACGCTGTAGCTACACATCACCAAATAAAACAGAGAGGTGTAGATTTCGAGGCAGAAGACACTCATTTAGTAAAAGGCCCAGTGCACAATGACTCTAGTGGTTTTCAACTTACATGTGAGCGCTTAGAGATTTGTTTAGTTTTTTTTTAATACCCTGTTGGCAATATAATTTTAAACCTAATACGTTTTAAGAAAAGACAGAAAACAAAATCAGAAAAAAAAAATGTTGTTTTTAATGTTACCTGCCTATCAAGTATTAGACCACTGAGTTACATGTAGAGTAACTACGTGTTCTGAAACTAAATTTTGGGTTGAGTGCAAAAATGGCAGTGACCTAATTTTGTTTCAAGTGTATGGAGAGCCCATGCCTGTCCTGTAATATCATGTGCTGTGGCCGGTGCTACAGGCTGCAAGAACACAAAGCAAGGACTTAAGGTAACATGCGGTCATCTGCAGGTGAAGGCTTATCTATTCATGAGATAGAGCGGGTAATCTTAACTTCCACACCGAAAAGCAAACAAGAAAGGGAAGATGGCCTCCTTTTGAACCTTATCTGAAGAAAGCCTGATAGCCCAAGCCCATCTCATTTTTAATATAAAAGCATGGAAGCTGTGAATTGTGTTCTTTTATGAATTCATTCACTTTTCGAATTGTCCGCTTGTTCATTTGTAATTCATGGGTTATGGTTTGGATAGGAGGTGTTCCCTGAAAAGCTTCTGTGTTAATGCTGGAATATTCAGAGGTAAAATGATTGGATCATGAGAGCTGTGACCCAATCAGTCCATCCTAATTTGGAAGGACTGTTGTGCTGGGTATTAACACAGAGCAATGTCACGTGGCTGGAGGAGGTGGGGCACTGAAGACATGCCCAGGAAGGGTTCATATTCTCTGCAGACCTGTCCCCTCACTCACTTTACTTCCTGGACACCATGTCCTGAGCTGCTTTCCTCTGCCACACACTCTTTGGCCATCATATTTTGCATCACTTTAGGCCCAGGGGCATGGAGGTGGCCAACCACGGACTTCAGTCCTCTAAAACCTTGAGTCCCAAATAAAACTTTTCCTCCTCTAAGTTGTTCATGTCAGATATTTTGGTTGCAGTGATGGAAGACTGACTAACACATCTTGCATCTTCAAACTTCACAGAATGTCATGGGCTTCCCCATTCAATGACATTTTTTTGTGTGTGTGTAATTTCTAAATTTGGGTGGTTTATTTTCTTTGTAGTTCTCCTTCTTTAGGCAAAACAGTTCTTCTCTTTGAGAGTCCAAAATCCCATGCATTTCCTTGAAACCCTAGAAGTAGTCACACATACATCTAAATTTGACATGGCCACTCCTCGCCTAAAGTATAATTAGTGAAGGCAGAACTTGGCATTGAGTCTGTAGAGCAGACCCTGTTATTCCATCTCCAATAGCTCTTCTGCTGCACCACCTTGTGGTCTGAATGTGTCCATTGCTGTCACTTTCCTATTCCTTTACTCAGACCAACAGAGATTTTGCGCATGAGAAAGGGAGTGCTCCCCTTTTCTCTCTCTCTCTCTCTCTCTCTCTCTCTCTCTCTCTCTCTCTCCCACACACACACCCTTCCCTCCCTCTCTAAAATACTAGGGATATCTGTACCCTTTAATGGTACAACTTTTTCATCTCTCACACACACATAACCCATTTTACCAGGATGCACATATACCTGTGGGGTATCAGGGGCTTGAAAAAGTGTCACATCTTCACGTGCTATTAATCCCTCCACAGCTCAAAAAATCTTGCTTATACCATTTGGTGAAACTTAAAACAAAAAGACACTTGAGATTTTTATTGCAATTGCATTACATTGTGAAATTATTTTCATAAATTTCCCTTGGCTCATCTCTTGTCTTTTTGTTTCCTCTGCTTCTCTGACATCTGAAACAAAATAACCATTTCCTCATTGTTCAGGGGAGATTCATTTTGCAATATTTCAATTATTTATAATAATCTCCATACCCTTCTGCAAAGGCATGTAATATTCTTATCCATGGGATGCAAAAGTATGGATGCATAGTATAACATTCATCTATGAAAATGCCTGTTCAATGCACATGCACATAATCCCATATACATTTGTCTATACACACGTGTCTCTACGTACACATATCTGTTATTGCTGAGATCAAGTCAGTTCTTAGGCAAATATCTCTGTTTAACTTTTCCAGCAGGCCTCTGCAACAATAAAATTGTCGAGCCATTTTTCTTTAACAATTACTGACTCCAGCTATAAATCCCTAAACTGGTCAATAACCTATAACCCAGCACCTTCTAAATGGAATGTGGAATATTTATGTTCCCCCCAAGAATAGCTTGTGTATAAAGACCCAAACAGCAGTGGGTTGCTGCAGGACCACCTTTCTTGAGCAATAACCCCAGCACAATGGCTCAGGCTTCTTCCCTCCTGTCCTCCCTCCCCCATCCATACTGTCTGAGACCACTTTTCTAGGGGGCTTGAATCACGCCCAACTTAACATATTAGGTGCTAGCTTAGCACACACAGCACTAAACCACACCACAGCTCATTAACCTTTAGACTATAAAAAAGAAAACCTTGCAAAAACGTCAGCTTAACTTTCCATTTCAATAACAGGGTCTAGGGTTAACAAAGAAGGAAAACACAAAACCTCAGACTGTGTGGTCATTATTATGAAGAATTGTTCATTTCATAATTATTCTTTTGAAAGCCATAAAGTGAAACACTCAGAAAATGAACTTCTAATCATGTCTTTTATGTTAAATCCATTATGTTGCGTTTTTCAAAACAGGCTGACAATCTAGTGTGAAACAATCTTTTTATAATATACTTGAGTATTTTAAGAGATTAAGCTCTTATAAGATCTTTTTCAATATTTTCTTAAGGATGACTTGGTAGCTTGCAGCTCTGATCAGCATTGTTGACTAGTAGCAGAAAACTTGGACAGGGGGCTTCCCAAACACCTGGGAAGATAATAAACTGTCAGAAAACTATGGCTGGTCACACTGACTTATTTGTGTGTGTGTATCCATTCTACCTATATACATATTAGAGATATAAATTAATATGTGTGTATACATATATACACATATATATGTAGTAAGCACACTTAACACATATTAGGCGCTAAACTAGTTATCAAGATTGCAAAGACAAGGGTCTTCAGTAATTTTCAGTCTAGCTGGGGACGTGACCATACTAGGATAGCATTCCCTGGGCAAATATTATGGGATGCTTGGATACATGAGGAGTTAAGGGAAGTCTTTCAAGAAATCATGGTGCTTGCTTGAATCTTCTCAAGAGATTCAGTGAGTCATTTGTGTCTCCTTATCACCTACCACATGCCAGACTCCAGAGTGGAATTTTAGTAATTTTTTTTTTTTTTTGCCATGAAAGTCATATATCTTTGATCAGCAAAGATGTGGGTGATTCAATCATCAGTATGATAGAGACATGGTCCTTGCCCAAAGGAACCTCAAATCGATTGAGGAAGTGAGATACTTGCAATTACAGGAAATCGATAGACATTTGCACTGTGCTGAGGACAGGGTTTAACCAGGTGAAGCATGGGGTAGGAACAACCCAGTGAAGTGCCAATTTGAACGAAGTATAGAGAAGGAATAGAGCTGGCAAGATTGGGTGGATTAAGTATAAATAATTTGATTTTCTGTTGTGTGAACACAAGGCAAGGGACTAAGGTATGCCCTGTATCCTCAAGCATCATCTGTCATTCAGACAAGAGGACCAGACTGGTAATCAGAAGACCTGAGCACAGGTTCCAATAAAGAACTTTGAAACACTTACTGCAGGGCTAGGGGCTTGGGCATTCAAGGACATTGAAGGACATATTTTTACACAAAGATGCATGTGTAGAGCTCCAAGACCATTCCCTGTGCTCCAGTCCTGCCTCAATCAAACCTTCTTCAGGTTCACTTGATGCTACAAAAATGGTGAAAATGATATTGATTGCCAACTTCAGGAAATGTGCAAAGAATAAGTGGAATAATGAATGGGAAAATATATTCAAATACTAACCAACAACCCTAATTTTATAAATGTAATAGAAAATGTTCAGAAAAAAATGTCAATACTTGTACAAATTTAAATGTGCATTATGAAGAAAGATAAAAATAAGACTAATAAAAATGTTTCAGAACAATTCAAAATAATCAGTTCTGTCCGTGGCTACAGGAGATCTGCTAATATAAAAGGATACTGAGAAAGCTGATTCAGGATTTAAAAAAAATTGTTCTTCTGAACATTTTTAATCTTTTAGAATCATCTTCCTATTCCTTCTCCTTCTTCTCCCCTCCTCCTCTCTACCCCCTGCTCTGCCTCCTCCTTTGTCTTTTCTTTTTTCTTTTTTTTGGTAATTGAGAGAGACAAAATAAGACTTGAAAATATTAACTTTGGAAGAGAAAATAAAATATCATCATGATGTGAGTTCTCATAATACTAAGTTATTATATAATGCTTATATAATAATTATATAATGCCTATATAATAACTTAGTATTATTTGAAGCTCAAAGGAATTTTTGTTTAATGTCCTAAATTTGTATTACACTCTATGCAGAATATACAATAATTTAAAATATTAAATATTATTCCAAATTAACAAATGGTAATGGTGTGTGGGTATAAATACACATACACATATAAATGAAAAAGTAAAAGCAAATAAAATGACCATTTGTTAAATATTTATCAAAAAAATTCTAAGCTTTCAGGTTGGCTTTAACAAAAACATATGCAAAAAATAATCTTTTAAAGATAGGTTAAAAAAATTGATTTAAACCCGTGAAAATCCTGGGAAGAAAGCAAATAAAGCAGGAAAATGAACCCTAGAGAAAAATAATTATGTATCTCGCAAATTTTGACTCATTATAAAGAAAAATGTAAATGGCATTAATAATGATGTGACATTTTATATTAAAGTGGAAAATTAAAAAACTAAATTCCTATCCAGTAATGTCCCAGTTATGTGGTATGTCCCCACTAAACTATTTGAAGGGTATAAATTGGTACAGGCTCTTGGAAAATAATTTGGCTGTGTGCAGTAAGGACAGACTTTTGTGATATGGTGAACATGCTAAGAGTGTATCCTGAGGAAATAATCTAAAAGGAGAAAAAAGCTACACACATGAAGGCCTTGATTCCAACATCAAAATGAAATAAATGAGAATCAATCTAGTTTGCATAGCAGGGTGGTGCAAAGGAAAGGTAAAGCAGTTGGCAATTAAATTACAGCACAGAACTTCTGCCTAATGAAATTTGACACAAGCACTAACAGAATAATAATTGAAAGCTTCAAGACCATGGGAATGCACATATAGTTTTTAAGTGAAAAAGCAGAATTAAAAACTAACTCTATCCACATATTATGATTGAAATGATATCCATATGCACACAGGGTCTGATATATGTGTATCTGAGTGTCCTCTTGCACACATGCACATACACATACACAACTGCGTACACTGTCATTGAAACAATAGTGTTTCTGATTTTCTCTGCGCGTATTCTTACATCCATAAGCAGATGAGACATAATGAGTTTTTAAAAAGAACAATTATATTAAGGTTTCTGATTCTGCTATTATTTTGTCCAATATTCTACACAGTTTCATGCTGTCTGAAAAAAATGTTCCTATTCCCAACCCAATTTCACAGTTCCTGAAAATTCAAGGACTACATGGACATTGTCATAGGATGCTCATTCTCACTGTTTTTGATTGGTTTAGGAGTGGGCATTAGGTCCAGTCCTGGACAGTGAGACTTCAGGGAAGGGAGCAGATGAGGGGTTTAAATATGGGATTTTATAATTTAAAGGAGACATCCGAGGAGAGGATCAGTTAAGGTACCTGATGAGATGAGGCATCTCATCACCAAAGCTAATGAGCTGAACAGCCTCATGCTCATGTCCTACTAGACGGAACCTGAGTAGGCAGCCCCCCCTCCACTGAAAAGATGGTGGGAAAATGAACCCTGGAGGTGGAAGTTGGCCACCACCTGTTACTGGTCAAGTAGAGGAACTGGATGTTAGGGGTGCACTCAGCAGGTTGTCCCACAGTTTCCCTTAGGCCCTAGAAGTCATGAATACTTACAGCGGGTGAAATCTTCTACCACCTTCCTAAAGCTAAAATTAGGATAGGAAAAAGCCGAGAAGCAGAAAACTGAGCAGTTAAAGATCCTGGGTCTTTGGTGTCATCAGAGGGCCTCTGACAGCCAGCATAACTGGAGATTTACCTCGCTCTTCATGTTGTATCATATGAAATGTTCCCTGTTTTCAAAAGTCAGATGGAGTTGAGGTTTCAAAAGTAATTGAAACATAGATGGTTTTTCTGAAATAAAGTGAAATAACTTTCCAGTTGTCATTGACTGAAGGTCCACTTGAATTCTTCATTGATAAATTCCAGTATATATTTATGGCTTACCTATTTCAATTGATTTCCTGTTTTTTTTTTCTTTTTTGCCTTTTTTTTTGTTGTTTGTGTGAGGAATATTGAGTCAACTGCTCACTCTCACTACAAAGCATCTAGCAGGAAAACCTTTCCTTGTTTGCTGTCATCTTTAATATTTAGAATCAGAGAAGAGGAATTCAAAATTATCCACAGGAAGGGAGAATATTCTGGTGGATTCTGTGGAACAGAAGTTATAATATATTGGCATAGGACTCCATTTAAAAGTTCCCCCATTGTGCCCAGTAACATCTGCCTCCTTGGAGAAATGTTTGATTCTAGCTATGAACAGGCTATATATAAGATGAACCTGGTGGTCGTAACAGAAATCAAGGAAATATCAAAACTACTAGGTTTTTGTAAAACAGACTCAGCTATCAAATTGAAAAGCTACCCACAAACATAGTTGGGACATTGTGAATTTTAACATGGACAGTAAATACAATTAATAGAAACTTTTCAGATCTGTGTATGTTCATGAGTTTGTAATAATATCACTAAACATGTCTCATCAGCCATCTTTTAAGAAAGCTAGAGAAATGATAGGTTCTTTTGAAATCTGGTCAATAAAAGGAAAACATTCTATGTGTACTATCACATTTATACATGAAACACACTTAGGATGGCTGAAGAGTTTATACATTTTTGTATGGAAGCAATATAGCTAGTTTAAGAGTGAAGCCAGAAATTTTTTTTAATTAATTAATTTTAAATCAATTACTTATGCTGTGTTGTAAGTAACAGAACCAACACTGGCTTAAGTAAGCAAAAAAGAATCAAGAGGAAGATTAGGGGCTGAACCAATTGATGGTGCTGAGAGGCTGGAGGAACAGACTTGGAAAGGAGCCAGACAGAGGATACTTCAGACACTGAAAAATCAGAAAGCCACAAAACTATATTTAAGGAGACACATCCTGGCCAGCGTTCTGAGGCTACCAGATGTTGCTACTGCTGCTTCTGCCTATGAATTTTAACCTTTTCTCTATCTTTGTCTTACTTGCTCAAGATACAAGTACTGGACAAAACCATATGCATATGTCAAAAAAGTAATAAGTGACATACTAAAAGAAAATAGGAGGAACAGAAAGAGTTGTATGCCAACTATGGACAAAATTTTTCACATGCCTCATTGTTTAATCCTGGCATCTCTGGAATCTTTATGGAAGATCCTCTTACTACCCTTAACACAAACTCCCACTTCAGGGGAAGTAAATGAGATCACCTATCTTAAATTACTAAGGCCAGGGTTTAAATCTGCGTCTTTATGATTACTTAATCTAGCTTCTATAGGAATCACCTAAGAAGAAATGATAAGAAAGTGATTGAATGAAGAGATATAGCATTTGCTTTAGAATTTGAAAGCTAAGTGAGTTTCAACATTCACCAATAGAGAAGAAAACATCAGAGAAAGGGAATAGCACAAGAAGACCGGAGGGAGGAGGGCAGTCTGGCAACCTTGGAAAGAGATTTAAAGCAAGTCATGGTTAAGACTCAGCCTTGAATGCCTTCAGGGCCTGTCAAGGAAGGGAATTTGGCCTTTAATTCCAGTTTGCTTGGGAACTGTTAGACAATTTAGACCAGGAAAAATAATAGTGTCAGAAATATGCCTTAGGAACACAAAATTATGAGCCAGAGTATGCTATTCTTATTAAAAGAATGTGGCCATGCTTTCCATTCTTTACATAAAGATGCAGAGTAGTGTGCCTTATTTTTAATAAAACAATCACAGGGTAAAATTACTCCTGTGGATAATTTTAATGTAGATAGTCACCTTTGAACTTGTATAAAAGGGAAAATATCACACAGAGAGCCATGTTTGCTTTTAGGACAACTAGTATTTTATTTAAATTAAAATTGTTATTTGCACACAAAAAATCTCAGAGAATGCTTCACCCATCATGAAAGGATGCTTCACCTTATTTCATTTAGAGAATAAGGAATGAAAGCAAAGAAGAGTAAATGACTTTAATATTATCAAATTGTAAATTAGTGAAGAAGCTGATGAAAGTAAGACTTGGGTCCTCCTGACTCTCTAATACAGTTCTGCTGCTCTTTCCACCATGCTATTGCTGATTTCTCTTCTGGCTGCCATGAAACAAAAACAGAAAAGAAAAAAAAAAGAAAGAAAGAAACTTCTTTGAGTGACTGAGCATTCTCTATATAGTAAACACTTATAATGTAAGAATAATCCTTTATACTTATCTGGAATTTTATCTAGTCACCTTCTGAAAAAGTTGAGAAAGCTACTATCTTGAAAACGTTTAAGCCGATCTAACTCCAAAGTCCAAATCATTTTTTTTTAATTTGTAAATAGCATTTATTTATTTTATATTTTTGGTATAATTTAAATACAAACCTCTGCACACATTTAAAGTATACAAGTTTATACTTTAAGAACATTTGAAGGTTTTTATAATATGTATGCAACCAGGAAACCATGCTCACAAAATCATGGATAAAACCATTGCAAAGGCCAGATCTTAAAAATTGATTTTTTGGATGCAAAATTATCAGCAGGTCCACAAATTGATCATTTAGAGAAGGAATTCCAGTGAGAGATGGAATAACAAAAAAAAATTACATGATTTTTAACTTTCAAATAGAAACAGCAAAGTAAGATTTCTTTTCCACACATCTACTTTCTTAAAAACAAACAAAATGAAAGAAACAAACAATAACAACAACAACCAAAATAAATAAACAAATAAAACACTCAAAACTCTAAATAAAGTGCCGTGAGTGCATATTAGGTGTTTTGGTAGTAATTATCAATATGATCTGTCATCAGGGTTTACTAAACAGGCTCCACATTTACTTTTCTTTAAAAACAAAAGAAGAAATCTGATCTTGTTTATTTTTCTTTACGTAGTTAAATATATTGCATAGCCTTTTGAAAGGGTTAAATAATTTCCTCCTCTTCTGCACATTTATTTTTTTTTCTTTTTGTGTGTGAGGTTTCCCACTCACCATAGCTCTGTCCAAAAGGAAATTAAAATGAAATACATCAGGCATGCTGGGACTTCACACTTCAGAGACTTGGAGAGCAATATGGCCTGGTTAAATTGATTGTCACTTTAACTGCCCACAGCTACTCTTCAGGAAGGGGGCTTACGGTTTTACTGTTCTTAACGGGACCATATCCCTTTTCCAATGGCTGAATTTAGGTTGTGCTGAAATTCCTATTAGAATCGGAGTCATTAATATTTCATTAAAAATACCCATGATGTCAGAAGCAGCCATTCCAGACCTGCCAATTTACAAAGAAAACTACCTTTTACCCCCAGGGCTATGCTAACATCCTGATGGTCAAACCTACATTTACCTTTTTACATCACCCTGAACTGAAAACAAAAATGAGAAAAGGAATATATCAAATGATAGCCATACTCTGGTGCCTTCTATGATTTCAGGTTACACTGTTGGCTCTTGACCCTGAGATTGCAGAAACTCGACTTCAGTGATGCAAAATTATCAACAGATCAGCAAGCTGACCATTTAGATATCTTACTTTTGTATCCTAATTTAGGGCATTTGACACATGAGTATGAGGTCTCGCTGTGTCAAGTGCACTGAAAGATTGTAATTTCACAAGAGTTCTACAGCCAGAGCCACCTTAGAATCACAGCAGCCGAACAACTTTGTATGTACATTTCAATCATAACTATAAAAATCATCATCTTGTACCTAGTCGGTTACTTACAGATGATATTATTCTTGAATATTTGCTTTGGAGAAAACTTGTGGCAGAGTCTGATTTGAAGTTTTAATCATTAGACTTTGTTTTAGACAGAAAATAACTGCCAAAACAGCCAGACACAAGGTGATGATTCTGTCACTCACCTGACTCAATGCTCCCTTGAGGATGTTCCATCCCTGAGGACTCCTCGGGCCCTCCAGATCAACTTCTCTCACTCTAAATCTTGGCCCTATGGGTTCATCAATTCTCCATTATGGAAAACATTTTCTTCCCTTCTTCCACTAGGTGACTCCTACTCATCCTTTAGGGATCAGCTAAGATGCCATTTCTCAACCTGGAAATGGACTCACAGACCTCGTAGTTCATGGCACTCACTCCCAGCATCACAGCCTTTGGCTGCCCTTGGAGCTCAAGGATTCTCCCTAGCTTGTTAACAGCTGTGTTCTGGGACTTCACATGGTGCCTGGTATATACCAGGCCCTCACCACAGTTGATTGCTCAATAAGTCTAATAAAGACATTCCAAAAATAAATACTATGGATCACTTCTGATACCGAGAACTGGATGAGGCAGGTAACTTTCTAGGCAAATACAATAGAATAGTCAAAATTTTCTCACAGACAAAAATGCAAGAAGCATGTTCCTAGGGTGGCAAGTCAAAGACTGCACAGCTACAGGAGAAATGCAAGCAAGGGCCAAGCAGGGATTTAAAGCACAATATAAACGAATTTATTTTCTTCCTAGATCCTCATTCATCATTTTAATTGATGGATAACTTCATTTCCTCCTTGCCAACAGTCAAGAAGAATGGACAGAGGATATGTAATGTGGAAATACCTTGAATTAAAGCAGTGTGGTACCTGAGTAGGAATCACTGCTCACACTGTTAATTCATCATCAGTTTTGCCCATGCTTACTGGTACAGGATCCTCCATTTCATCTCTAATTTCTTCCCATCACACCCCAACAAAACACCTCAATTTCATTAATTGCAAATACAATAGTTTAAACAACAATTTCCAAATTTCATTCATTTCTGCTATTGTTCTATGCTATTCTGTGCTATCTTAATACTAGCTAATAAGTCAATAAATAAGTTTGGTGTATATTTTGACTTTTATGGGACCAAATTTCAAATATTTCAGATATAATTAAAGTAGGCTTACCATATGTGACTTTTTCAAACAAGCATCACATTTAAGTTCTGATAGCAAAAGAAAGGTAACTTCAAACTGGTTAGGAAAGGGAAAAGAAGGAGAAGGAAAAAAGAAGAAGAAGAAAAAGAAGAGGAGGAGGAGAGAATATACAGAAGAAAATCTAATTTTTGAATTCTAAATTATACTTCTTATATCATGATGACAAATAATATACTGCCCCTGTTCCTCTTACCTAGCAATTGTTTTAGATTCCTCTGTTTTCTGTAACTTTATAAATATTACATATGAGATATATGTGTATATATATACACACACACACATACATATATTATGTGGAGGAATATATTTAAAATGGAGTATTCTCCATATCAAACTTAAAAATCAGCAGCTTATAATATTATAGAATAAAAAGTTTTTTTATTATAGGAATATATTATTTTTGTATGCCATTAATGCTGAGCAAAACTTAAATATTCATAATCTAGGTGATAGATGAACTTCCCAAAGAGTCCTGAATGAGAGTATGCATGTATTTAGTGTTTATCCTTGCTTCTAAACAGGAAATGAATCCTATGGGTAGATACTATGTATGCCACATACATAAGAAGGGCACATGAAGGAAATAAATCCAATGAAACTAGAATAAATACCTCTTTTACAGATCGGTATGCTTTGATTATCTGTTCCAGTGAAACCTTGGGGGATAGTTAATTTTTATTTGAGGAAATCAGGTTTTCAAATAGCTATAAGATTGCCTGTGATCATAAACTGTAAATAGAAGCAAATTTTAAATTCAGATTCCACTAAGAAATTGTCACCCACTGGCTTCCATCTTCTGTATGTCTCCTTTCTCAGAAAGGGTTGGTGTTCAGATGTATACTAGAATTTTCTTAGTTCTCTGACTCCTCCAGAAAAAAATAGAAGGAAGAAAGTTCTCATAAAAACCAAGTGTTACTATTGACCAAGAGAATTCTGCAGGCAAAAGAGAAAAGAAAGAAACAAGCCAATGCTGTCTTGGTCCAAGCAATGACTCAAAGGTAGAATATTAGAATTATATAAGCATTGCAGAGGAGTGGGAGATCATGTTAACATATAGGAGATTAATATGATTAAAAACTAAAATAAAAAGTGTGCTCTGAGTAGAAGAGGGAAGCATTCTGAGGATGGGTTGGCTCTTGGTTTCTTTATCAGAAAAAGTCAGGGAAAAAAAACCACATTTTCACAATATTTAGAGACTTCTTTAAACAAGTACATACATGGGGTTATCTAAACCTGCCAAACTGGTGACCTGGCCAAGGCACCTTGTCACTTTCAAAATGGTAGGGCAATAATCCAAAGGACAACTGAATTGTGCATTTCATTTTGTTTTAAGTAAATGAAAAGAAGAAGAGCTCAGAAGTCCACAAAAGACTTTTCCCCCTTAAACTCTCAGTTTGATCTCCAGTCCAAAGACATGTAGATAAATTCACATTCTGCAAGGGCAGGACTAGCACAAGACAGGACTGAGTCAGAGCAAAGACACTGACTCCAGACTCCCCTGCCTAGCTTCTGGCAGTCAGATCATTTTGATTGTCCCTCAGCCAGGGCCTCTGATGGATTGAACATCTGCTTAACTGTATCCCTTATTGTAGTGAACTCAACTGGCAGTGGGGAGGCGACAGCAATCACAGTCAGAGGAAGAAAGAAAAAAATAAAGCAAGAGAAAAACCTGAGTGGCATAGGGCAGATTTGCAAACCTCATTTGATCATTTGACTCAGAACACATGAAATTGTACCAATACTGAATCTTCATCTAAGACATCCAGATAATACGTTTTTTTCCAACCTGGTAGATATGTTTGACAGGTAAGTTGTTTTATTTCCCACAAATAACAATATAGTTAAGTCCAGTGGTAGGCAGAGATTTTCTGTAAAGAGCCAGATGATATTTGAGGACTTAAATGGAGGCAGGCAGTCTCTATCATGATGGTACATCTTTGTGGGTTTAGGAGCAGAGCAAGCATATATATAGCATCTAAAAAAAAAAAAAGGGTGTGGCTTGTTCCAATAAAACTTTATTAATAAAAATAGACTGGTCAATTTGATAGTTTGCCAGTCCTGGTTTAGGTAATAACCTTAAAATGCATCTGTTAGAAACTTGGATTTACAGGCCTTTAGCTTAAAAGAAAAGAGGAATAGTAACATTTATTCATTTATTACATAAGGACAAGGATCCACACATTTAAATTTCCTACATTTAACTTGAAGCTCAAAGAAATTCAGTGGCATACACATCACATGAAAACTAATAAATGTTTGAAGTAGGATTCTCAGAGACCTAGTCAAAAATCCAAAATCTGTACTTCCATATATTTATTCTGCTACTCTCTTTGAGTAATTGTCTATTTGTAATCAAATCAGAAAGTAATTAAGCATGCCTATTTTAAAGATGTGCTTTAAAATAATTCCCATGACCCTTCAGACAAGTGGTTAAGGAAATTGGATAGGTTTTGGGAAATAATAAGGACCCACAGCTGTTAACTAAATTCAGTTCAAATGCTCTATTTTAAATAGTAAAAATTTTTGTTTGTCCAGAAGAGTATGCCTAAGTCTTTTTCTTTACTTTTTGAAATATATTTCCCAATTTATAGCTTACTATGTATTTATGTTTAAGGAACTTTTAAAAATTCATAAATTTTTCAATTTTACATGCTCAAAATTTTACCAGTTCTACCATGGATTTTTTTCTTTCTTTTAGTTTCTTATGTAAAGACTGCTCTGAAGACCAGAAATTCTCCAATCATTTATTCTAAATTTTTAAAAATTAGCTTACTATTTTATCTATCTAAAACTTATTTTGAAATATAATTTCAAATAGAAATCAAAGTAATTTTTCCCCAGAAGTCAGTCACCAGTTGTGACAGTTTATTATAAACTGTCCTATAAAGGACTTGAAAGAGTGTCCCTATTACATGCTAATGTTTTGTAAATTCCCTTTGGCATCTGAGAAATTTATTTTCCATTTCATTGATAAATGTGCTACTTCTTCTATAGAAGAAGAAACCTCCCTGTGCCCTCCCAAACTTTAACCCCTCTTGCCTGCTTATTACTCAAACTGAGTTTTAGATATGATTAAGCTGTCTTCATTTTGTAATTCTTCTGAGACACAGAATGCTTTCCAACACCAAGGCAAGCTGAAGGATGAGTATCAACATGTTACTTGTTTACTAAAACCATCACATAAGAGAGCTGGGCAAGTGCCCTGGCTGTGTGGGTGTCCACGCTGTGCTGCCTGACTTGACTTCTATTCTGTGTGCCACTCCAAGATCCATCCTTCTGATATGGCCCACTGTGCATTAGCCAGTCCCATGTGCATTAGCCTCAGGTTTTTCTGCAATGCTATCTAGAAACTGCCCACTTCTGAAGTCTTTATTTTTAATGCAATCAGCTAAAGAATGTTTGTAAGTAGTGCTTTAAAAAAAAGAAATATTTATTTATGTATTTTTAGTTTTAGGTGGACACATTATTTTGTTTTTATTTGGTGCTGAGGATCAAACCCAGTGTCTCATGCATGCTAGGCAAGCACTCTACCACTGAGCCACAACCCCAGACCCTATAAGTAGTGCTTTTAGGGAAAGTGAAGAAGTGTGTCTTTCTAATGTCTTCATGCTTGAATTTTGCCCTGTTTGGTAACAGAAATCATTAGCAATCACCTATGCCCTTAAAGTCTTGTGTCTTATGTTTAATGCTGAGGAGGAGGCATTCGAAAGCAGGCTGACTTTATTTATTTATTTATTTATTTGCTTTTGTTGGTAATAAATTGTATTTTATTTGTGTCTACTTGACACATTTGGTTTGTGCCTCTTATCTTTTTAAGGTTGGTGGTATACATGGATCTATTTCAATTAATTCTGTGGGGTCCATTTTACCTATACATTTTTCCACTTCATTCTTCAATTTTATTCTTTTTTTTATGATGACATTTCTCCATAATTTTCAGTCTCATTTTGTGTAATCTCAGCATTCTGGGTACTCCTCTCTGCTTTCTGTAATTCTTACTTCATGCATCTATTTAAGCCATTCTTACTCAGATTTCTGTTGGGAGGGCCAAACCTAAGTCAGACATAAAGGAGAAGGCCAGTAGCATTCCCAGCAGTGGCATTTTATCTCTGCACGTTTGGGGAAAGTGCCTCACGGGGGCCAGCTATCAGCAGCCCCCGCTCTGCCTGCTGCCTTCACTCCCTGTGCACATATGTCTGTCTCTGATACCCTCTCTGGTGCTGCTGCTTGAAATATCAGTGACAAGCTCTGCCTGCCCAAGGACAAAGCCCATTGTCCTCCTGACTTTGGACTTGCTGCCTGGTATATTTCTTTCACAGATTCTTCCAAATGACTTCTCTTTCAGGACACAAAACAAAACCCATATGAAGCACTTCATATCAATCCCAAAGCCATATCTAGGCCATGAGTCTCAGTCTCACTCTTTCTGTTGGGCATGTTAGGAGAATTTTACCAGCATTTCCTCCATTATTTTTCCCTAAACAGTTATATCATAAGAGTTGGCTTCTTCTTTAAATTTCATTATATCCTTATTCAGTTTGGGTGGGGAAATTTTAAGCATGTGGATAAAATCTTGTTTTCTGTCTCTTGCCTTGAAGTGAACTAAGGTATGTGTGTGTGTGGAGGGGTGTCTGTTGGACGTTTCAGTCTAAGTTTTGGCACTGTTTAGACAACTGTGCTCAAGTTACCGACTTGCTAAAACGTTAGTAACGCTCATCACCCTGGTGCACAATTGATCTCTTGAATTTATTCCTCTTGGCTAAGCAAACGTTTGTGTCCCTCAACCTCACGGAACCCCAGTCCATAGACCTTTCATTTTGTTTCTGTCTCTACAAAGTCTTTGAATCTCTTGACCCTTAGTGGTAAAGAACAATCACTGTTTTTTCAACTACGAGCAAATCTCAGGCAAAAGTAAGTTGTAAATAAATGTTTATAAGAGACCTGATGCATGATTATGTCTAACTTGATCCATCTTACCTTCTCTTTTGATGTTCTAAGGCTCAGAGGTGCTGCCTCCCTTTGAAGCTAAGGAGGAGTTTCCCGGTCCAAGACTGTTGCTTACAGATGGTGCCCACTGTTTCTCCCTGAGCCTTGCCCACGAGGGGCAGGGAGGTGTGTACGCCATTTGGAATATCTCTGAAGGACAATTATAAATCAAGAGCTAGTCTGATTGACATGTGTCACACATGTGAAAGATACACCAGTTTTCAAAGACTAGATTTTTTAAAAAGTGTAAAATATCTTATTAACATCTTTAAAATATTGACACAATTCTAAATATATGAGGTGAAATAAAGTATATCATTAAAAGTAAATTTGCTTGTTTAAAAAAAAAAACATTAAAAAGGAATTTTCCATTGTCGAATAGACAATTTATCTAATGATGGTCTAGATCAAGCGGTACCCTATAGACTATCGTAATGATGTAGCTTCTATCCAGGAGGAGATACAAAATACAAACCATTGCAAAGTCTAAGACAGAGAAATTTATTCATATATAATATTAAAAGACTCCATTTGGTTGCTACATTGAGTCTGGACATCAAAGAAGAAAAGATAAGGTGGAACCATTAATTCAGAAGGTTTTTTAATTCATCAAGGCAAGTGGTGATGGTAACTGTGACCAGGGAGGGCAATGATAGGAAATATCTTCTAAAAAGCAGAACAAATAATAGAAGAGATGGGAATGGGTGACGGAAAAAAAATAGTGAAAATATGAATAATTCCAGGAGGTCCAGACAGGCAATAAAAGAAATAATAACAATATTAATATATGGACAACTTCCCAAACTTGAAAATGCATGTTCAACTGGGCGATGACACCAATTAAAACAGTACTCATCAGACATGTGGTTGTGAAATTCAGACACAAAAAAGTAAAACGGACATACTGCCAAACTTTTCAGGGAGGTAGAAAACAGACCACATACTCAGAATTTGAAATTGTATTTCTGAACATAAACGTGGAGTGCTGGAATACTGAGGGCCAGTGGATCAGCATCTCGAGCTGAGAGGTGGAGAAAGCCCAAGGTGGCAGTTCTGCATGAGGAGAGAGAGCCATTCGCACAGACCAGGAAGAAGGAGGCAAAGCTGAGGAGGGCAGAGTTTTCTAAATGTGTGTGTTGAGGGACAAGGGATGAAAGTAACTGGGATCTGTGCTTAAATGCCAGGAAAAATGACTGACCGGAGCTTCATAGGCCTTAGCTTGAAGAATTTAAGCAACTATGAATTTAAATGAGAAAACTCAGAAAGTATTGTGTAAGCAGAGAATTTACAGCTACAATCTACTATAAACACTGAATTGTGTTAATAGTATACTGATATAATAGGAGACAGGAAAATATGGGTGGATATATAACCAAGTTCTACACTTGCATGCTGCTTGAGTAGTTTGATAGTGTCTAAAACTGGTAAGTATGTATTAATTCCAAGTAATACCAAATATACCTTAAAAGTAAATATATAGATAGATGATAGATGATAGATAGAAGTATAGATAAAGGTAGACCTAAATAATAGAAAATCCTCACAGTAGCAGGAATTGGTATCCAAAATGATCAATGGGAGGTAAACTGGTTTTTCTTAAAAACATTTATTAACAATACTGCTTGTTGTTAACCTTTTGTGGTGGATTGAATCATTGTTTTCAGTGTTTCAACTTTGTAATGACTATGTCTTGATAGAACTGCAGAATCCTGCTTCTTTGAGCAGAGAACTGTCCTGACCCTTCACTGTGGAATTGCCTTAGCCAATGGAATGGGAGAAAATATCAAACACACAAACAGACTCTGAACAGACTTTTGTGGTTTAGATTGTTCACTGGGGCCTCTCAGATCTACCTGGAGGAGAAGATGCTCCTGACCCAAGGAGAAGGAGAAAACCTGTAGGGTCAACATGAACCCAGCTTACAATTTGGAGCCAAGCCCAGCTGATGTCACCAACTCCTAGGAGCCACAAGTCTATTGGGGCAAGAAATGAGTGGTGGCTGTCATGAGCCACTGAGAAATTAGTATGGTTGGTAGAAGGCATGAGAACTTTGAAGTTGATTGATAAATCAAAATTAATGAATTTTCTCTACTGAGTGCATTAATAAAAACAAATAATAATAATAATAAGAAGAAGAAGTGGGAAAGCTGGGATTTCACTCACTGGAATTTTCTCTACTTTAATAAAACAGTCATATATCTACTTTTTACTCTATTAGGGTTGCTATTAGATGCATCACTATTATCCAAAAGACAGGAAATTACGTGCCACAAGCATTCTTTCTTTGGATCTATGACTACCTCTATTTCAGAAGGCTGCTCTGCATTTCAGACATCATGGTGATGCTTAAACCTCAAACCTCTCCCAATCCTTTTCCTGGTGTGCACCTCAATTTCCCTGTTCTGGGATATTGCTGTCTGCTTTCCTCTGTGTTCCCCCATTCTACTGTGAAATGGAATGTAGTTTTAGTTAGTGTAGAACACTGCAAAGTCATGGAGTGGGAGAGGTCAAGGAGAGATTTGAGGATGCAAATCATGGAGGCACTGAGTGGGTTTTCAAGGAAGATAAGCACTGGATGCATAAAGCAGAGTATACACAGGGGTCTCCTTTCCACCTTATGAAATAGAAAATCGCTTTTAAGACTCCCAGAGGGAAATCAATGAATGGCTTCCTTCCCCATGGAGAAACTTTCCTGTCTTAACAGGAGCAACATAAATAACACTTCTATTATAAGAAAGGACCAGCCTCTTATTAAGAGTCATAAATCAACAGTAATTTTATTTTCACAATGTGACACTCAAATGTAATTTTAAAGTGAAAGCATATATTAAATGGTATGTGGGTGCATGTAATTTATATTTCTGTCTCATAGCACTGAGATATCCACTTATGTTTGAATAATTTTATTATTTAGGGGGATACACTCTTCTGCTGTATATAGAAAAGCACATGCATGGGGCAAAATATGGGTTTTATATGATTATCAATTCATATGAATATTGTACTAGAGTGTTGAAAATCATTAAAAAGTCAGAGAACCCTGGGATCAAATTGCTAGTGCATCCATCTCTTGTAAATAGTGTGATCATGTCTGTTTTTTTTTTACTACTATAAATTTATTGCTATCACAATATCTGGCCCAGCATTTATGTTCAATATAGTGGTTTAAAAACAAGAGTTAGTAAGTAGAGCCAGGTGTAGTGGTGCATGTCTGTAATCCCAGCAGCTCAGCAGACTGGGGCATAAGGATCACAGGTTCAAAGCCAGCTTCAGCAGTTTAGCAAAGCCCTAAGCAACTCAGCAAGACCCTACCTCTAAATAAAATATTTAAAAGAGTTGTGGACGTGGCTCAGTGGTTAAGCACCTCTGGGTTCAATCCTTAGTACCAGAAAAAAAAAATAAAAGAGTAAGTACAGATGGTCTCCAACTTATGATGGTTTGGCTTGATTTTATTTTATTTTTTTTTTCAAATTTACAATGGTGTGAAAGTGACACTGTACTTGGAATTTTGATTTTTTTTTTAATTTTTTTCTCAGACTAGTGATATTCAATCTGATTCTCTCTTAGGATGTGGGCAACAGCAGGCCAAGCTCCTAGTCAGTGATCATGGGGTTAACATGCAACTATCCAGAGTGGACCGTACTGGGAAGTTATGGTGCCTCAAAGATTAGGTGTATTAAAAGGATTTTTGACTTACGATATGATGTTTGAAACTTATGATGGCTTTGTCAGGATGCAACCCCATCACAAATCTAGGGGCACCTGGAAAGAATAAAGTGCCTACCATCTCCAGGGAGCAGTGTCTTCCCTGAGCTCAGACAACAGGTGGCACTCTTGAGGCTAGAACCAAGTTCACTGTCTCTTCTTTGCTTCTTTTCTTTTTTTCTTTTTTATCAGATTTAGCCATTCATATATATTCATATATTCAGCCACTCATAATAGCTTGTATTTTTTTTTTGCATCCAGTAATAGCCACCAAATTCAAAGTACTGAATGTAAAATGGGAATTTAATCAAATGTCCTTAGGATATTTCTTAGGTCACTTAAGACCAAGGAAAGACAAGAAAACATGATGTCTGGGAAATATTCAGCATCAGGGTGTTTGTTCCTCCAGGACCCTTTATGGACCTTAGTTGTTTGCTTTTCTCTATGAAGTGTGACAGCTTCATCCCTCTCTAGAGTGGGTGATCACTGATAGTGCCTCAAGGGATGATACTTGTGATGGTAAATTTTGTGCATACATTTGACTGGGTCACAGGAGCCCAGGTATTTGGCTAGACATTATTCTGAGTGGGTCGGAAAGGCTTCTGGATGACATGACCACTTGAGTCAATATACTGAGTAAAGCAGATTGTCCTCCCCAATGTGGGAGGGCTTCTTCCAACCCATTGAAGCTTGAATGGAACCAAAAGGCTGAACCAAGGAGAGTTTGCTTCCTCTGCCTGACTGTCTTCAGTGGGGACGTTGGTCTTCTGCATTTGGATTGAGACTTAGATTTGGATGGGAACTGCACTGCCGGTTCTGCCGGGTTTCCAGCCTGCCAACTCCAGATCTTGGAACATTATTACCATGTTGGCCTCCTCTTCTCCATATCTCCTAATGGTCAGAATATATCTATTTCCTTGGAGAACTGAATCTCTGGACTAATAAAGTATTTCATCCTTTTTGGAACATTCTTCATCTAGAGGGAAACTATCCAATGATTTTAGTTTCATTCCAAAATATTGACCATACAAATATTTCTTTGGCCAAGCTTGGGGTGGGTGCTCAGGTCAAGATAATCGGCTATTGCTGAAGGCAGGTCCACCTTGTCTTCACGTGGTCATGACCTTGCTAGCCACGAGGATGAAGGAAGCATAGATTTGTGGAAAAGAAGATTTGTACATTTAATCCTACAAAAGTTAGTATATTATAATATTACCTTTTGAGCATCTGTATTTTTTCCTTATAGATGTTCATATTACCTAATAGTTGAAGTAAACTATAAAACTCTCCTAGAATAGATTGCATTAGTTTCTGCTTAAATTTTACTCAAGATTTTAATGTGTTAAATTTTCACAGATAAATTTACCCATTAACTTATAGTTTAAAAAGATCATAATAATGTACTTATTATTACAACACAGCTTTCTTTGAAGAATGTGAAAATAACTTTGAATCACCTTTGTGTTTAACTAGATTGGTTGGTAGTTTCTTTTTTTCCCCTTGATTTCATATTCTTGATCATCACTGACCTTGAAATTTCCAATTATAAGGAAAGTTTCATTTCAAAATAATCAGAAAATTCACTTAAAAATGATTAATGGGTGGCCGCCTTATATTCAGATAACTTGAGAACCATGCTTGAGCTCCTTCCTGTCCCCTGCATTCTTCCAGAAAATTCCTAAACCAAACATGTCCTAAAGCATGAAATTGTCACATCTAATCAGAGAACAAGAAGGAAAATAACTGTTAAGCTAGGTATTTAATATGAAAAAGACAAAATAAACGAATGCTGCCTTCCTTTTATACCAGGCATTTTTAAACTTATGAATATAAAGTATAAGAGACTGTTACCACCATTGATACCTATATTTGCACATGTTCCAGTTGGAAATATGCAATTTGCCCAGAGTCAGCATCAATACTACCAAGTAAAGTTTATATTGATGTTCTGCCAGACTGATCCTGTGTGGCAAAGTCAACTGAGGTGGAAAACTGAGTCTCCAAAGCTAGTTTCCAGAAAATTCCTCATTTTCTTTTTCTCCTTTAAAAAGCAAACTTGTCAGTGGCCAGCAAACAATTGCAACATTAAGTGTCTTCTTTCATCAAATGTGGGATGGAGTCCCAGGACTGGTCCCCTTTTCCTGTTTGCTGTTTTTGATTGAAGGGAGGGAAAATAAAACTGTAATTGCAATAGCCACATACTCCTTATTCACATGTATTGTTTGGTTTGGGGTATAGCTGCTATCGACGAATTCTCTTGAGTTCTATAAGTTTATTCACAAACATTAACTTTCAAAAGAGATATTCCAGGGTATTTGTGTGTAAGAAGGGAGTAGGCATAAAGGCATAGAAAATGGGCTACAGCTGAAGTTCATAAGTATAAAGTTGTATTTGTTGAATTCAAATACATCGCTACTGACAAATTACAAAATAAAGAGATACATGTTTGGACCATTAAAAGAAATTCTGTGCAGATAATGTTGTAGAAAGGGATATTCCAGTGGTTTGATTCTTTACCATTACTGTTTTCCAATGTCAAACTCTGTGTCAAGGCACATTTTAAAAATTACCTTTACTGGACTTATGGAATATAATATCAAATTAAGCATCTTCCATTAAGTGATACAAGCAACACCTTCTGAATTCTCCATATCCTATATATAAAATATATTAAAATTAGTGGTCGTAATTATTTTATACTTTTTTTTTCCAGTCATAGGCATGGTTTATGCCCTTTCCCATTGAACTAGGCAGGTGCTGTGAGTCTTCTAACCAACAGAATATAGAGTAAGTAGCATTTGTCAATGTCTAGGCCTAGGCTTGCACTTATTGTCTTTTGCAATTCTTTACCTTTGAACTCATCCAAAATACTGTCAGGATGCTGCTGACACAGCCCCATGAGAAGGGCCTTTGGGCAAGTAACTGAGCTCCCAGGCAGCAGACAGATCCAGCTCACAAGCCGTTTAAGCAAGTCATTTTAAGCCTAGCTCATCTAACTCCCTTCAAACTTTCCCAGATGATATCCATGGCATTGAGACAACTTGCTCTGCTAAGGCTATGACCAAATTGCAAGGGCATGAGCCAAGAGGACCATGGTGGTTGCTTCCTGCCAGTAAGATCTGGGGTTGTTTGTTACACAGCAAGAAGCAACTGGAATAGAGGAGGTGTACCCTTGTCTAAAGATTCAAATGCAAGAGCCCCCCCCCCCCCAGTGGGATGCTACACTTAAGCCTAAACCCATGAATGAAGTCATCCCTTTCCTAATAACCTGGTAACCAGATATTTTAAAGCCATACCACAGCATCTTGAAGATTTTATATTTTGCATGTAATATTTCTCTCATGTATATATACTATATATGTATATATAAAGCTTTTCTCTGTATATATATATTTTACACATAAAATGTATATGAATATATAATAAACTATATCAATATAATATATAATGTGTACATATGCATTTAATATATAAAAGATACTTTAATTAGAGTATTCTTACACTGAATCTAATATTAGGATATTGTATTAATACAAGAATGATCTCCCGAGAGTGAGCTCCATTGAAATCATTCTCTCATTTGAATAACTTAAGGAAATCCACTTATATCATTATATGGGTCAGATTCTGAGGTCTCCTAAATTACTGTCAGCTTAGCTCAAGGCCAGGGACACACCCACTTGGCTCAGGTTGCATAGGCTCCAAGATATTGCAGTCCCCAAACTCAATTATTCTATAGTCTTGGCAATAGCTCCAAATTCTTTTTTATAGTGTGTCTATAGGACAGAGAAACACACCTGGACATGGAATTCTTAGAAAAAGGCCTTGAATTTCCTAGAGTAAGTATGCAAATTTAACTCAATAACTGTATTAACTAGGCCATGTGGATTTACACAGAGAAAAATTTTCCATGGATAAATGTTTTACCCTTAAGCCCTAGTCAGCCATCTCACAAATATGTAAACAGTTTATAAGGAGAAACTTGAGAAAGTGTGAAATGTGAATTTAATGAAAGTCCATCTTTTCCCAAAACCCAAAGGAAAATTACACTATTATTTATTTATTCCTACTTTACTTTTTTTTCCATAACGTATTTGAAGCCACTAAAGGTGAGGATTAAGATAATGAAATCCATCTTTTATCATAATTATTTTGCTGGCTATAATAAATCAAGTATGTTCATAATAGGCATGCTTTCAGTTTGCCCCAAAATAATAGCCATTGGTCTGGTGATATTCAATTCATTAAAGAAAATATGAAGAAATGAATCACATCTACAAATATGTAACTATGAAATGTGTGGAGGTGGAGGTAAAAATGAATAGTTATAATGAAAGCATGTTATACAAAAATATAAGCCTCTGGGCAGCGTTTTTAATGTTTTCCTTTTCACATATCCATACTAATTGCTTCAGCCCCACAGGGGGCGTCTGGAAAGTCTTCGCTTACCTCTCATTTATGCCACATCAAGATTAATAGGCACATGGGTAGTACCTCTCATCTAAGACACGTCAAGCTGACGCTTTGTGCACCTAACAAAAATAAAGCAATATTTGTTAAAACAATAACAACAACACAGTTATAAAGCTTCACATATTTGTTGAGGTATATTCTCACTGTTTCAACAAATCTCAGGAGTAGATTAAAGTTTATTAGGATGGACGTTTCTGGGCACCTAAAATGATTATATTAGCTAATTCACAGTCATCCTGGGATGTTAACCATAATGTGGGCATGGTGGGTAGGGAATGGCAACAACTAAGATGAATTTTGTCCTTAACATTTGAGGACATATTTTACTCATTGAATCATCATAGACATATTTTAAAATAATTTTCTTGGGGTTTGTTAAGTTTGATAAGTTAGAAAAAAATGCACACCTCTCATAATAAAGCCAGTCACATAGGTCAAAGATAGGAAGTCATCAATTAAGATATATTGTTATCTCATAATTATATATTATTTTCTTAAAGGGAACTACTGAAGTCTAACATATATTAATCTTTTGTTGCAAAAAGCATATAATCACTAATAAAACATGTTGTTTCAGATTATTGACAGCAAAATGAGATTTTCTTAACACTTACCAATACACTTAATTTCCCTAAATTCTTCTTATATATTCTGTAGTAAATCAGGGCATATATAAAGAAGTTGATAAATATGCCATATGTATATTTTAAAATTTGTATAACATACTTTTTATGAATCTGTTTCACAGATTACTTTTATTATTTAGTTGTGTTTGGATGGAAGATGAAGTCTAGAATCCATGACCCAAAAAATTAAAAAAATAAATAAATAAATCATTTTATACACCTCTGAGCTCATATCTACAGAAACTAACCCAAATATAGGGAAGAGAGGACATCTGTAGATAAGAATCAAGATGATCAGCCAATTTAGATTACCAGCAAAATTTATATCAATATAATTCCTACAGAGTAATTTATAGCATTTCCTAAGCACTCCCTTTGTGTGGTGGGTTGGAGATAAATCTTGATTCCAGATGTGTATCTAGTCTAGGAAGGCGGACAGACCAGTAGTTATAGGAAAGCTGCGTACCTGGAAAGGCATCTTTTAGAGGGCAAGTCATCTTAGCTGAAAGGAGCTGAGTATGACCCCTGAAGGAAGGAGCAGAGAGGAAATGGGTGAAGTCCGTAGAAGGAGTCTCTGCCATGTGAGCTGCACTAGGAAGGCCCAAAGGAGGACATTCAATAACCCCTCTGACAGATAAGGCCAGGTATACAGTGCCCTGGCTACCCCACTGCACAAAGCAGCCTCATGAGGCTCCTCATGGCCAGCGAGTATGACCTCCCTTTCATCAAGTCCAATCTGGAAAAGTCCACTACTGAATACTCAAAGCATGGGCAATGGCGACCTGTGATGAGCCCCTGACGACACCATTCGCTGGAGGAGATGAACCAGCTCCTTGGTGGCAAAGCAATTGTATTAGATCCTTTCTACACTGGAGTGAGACCATTGAGCCCTTCTTACAAGAGTTGGCTGGTGGTTGTTTTCCTTCCCTGCCCATATTTCTATGCCAGTACCAAGGACTTACTGAGTACTTGAGGGAATACTAGCAGAAGGTAATGCTGTATCTGGAGCAGTTGAGAAACTGAAGGAAGGAACACTTACAAAGAAATAGAATCCAACAGTCATTTCTTTGTGCGCCATCTATAGACTAGAGAAAACCTGTGAAATTAATATAGTAATTAATAGTAATGAATCACCTATTTAGCCTTAAGGGCAAAATCAGAGAGACTGTTTGGAAGCACAATAAAGACATGCTTAACTTCTCTGTAATATAATCGTAGCAGACATATGTGAGAATTGCTCAAATCCACGTTTAGATGCCTTAGCCTGTGGAAAAGTCCTTATTGAGATTTCTAGATGTACACTTATTCTTCTTCCCAAGATAGTATTTGACCTCTGCTTCTGCCTAGGAGACAGAAAATTGGGAAAGATGTCATACCCTTTCCAACAGTAAAATAAGAAAAAGAAAACCAAAACCATGTTATTTCTTGAAGCCAAGAGAAAGATGAGAAGAAAGGACAAATAACTTGAAATTCAAGGAAGAAGTCCCTCCAGGAAAGACAGGACAAGAGAACTGACTCACCTGTGGCAGAGGACAGGAAGATGCAGTGGTCATCACACACCTGGGAAGAAAATTAGGTCCTGATTGAGTGTCTTTTATTCAAAATACTGGGATAAGTGTTTCTGATTTCTCACTGTTAAATATTTGCAGAGACATATTGAGGTATCTTAGGGATACCTCATTATTGTGTTCAACCCAAGGTTAAACACAATATTCATTTACATCTCATAGACTCCTCATGGACACAACCTGGAGGTCATTTTACACAATATTTTTAGTGTGTCTGCCTTTTGACTGTGACTCATCCTGTGAGGTCAGGGGTGGAACTTTCCACTTGGGGCGTCATGATGTTGCTCAAGAGGTTTCGGATTTTGCCCCATTTGAGATTTTGGATTAAAGATGCTCAACCTGTGTTATTTTAAGCAATTGCTAAAGATTGAGAGTGGAGTAACGTGACAGTGTAGGATTTCTGAAAGCCCTAGGCACAAGAGGGTTTATGCTCATTTGCAACCTTTTGTCCAAAGATATCCACTAAGTACTAATGAGAAAAAGATCAGGGTCAGGGAGGGAGACCAGAGAGAGGCCACTATGATGTCAGCACAGAGGAGGGCTCTGAGGGGAGAAAGACCCCAGGGCTGTATGAAGCTTCTCTCTTAATGTACATTCCTTACCCCCTGGGGAAGGCATGGTAGACCTTGCCACACACCACTCCAAGACAGAAGGAAAAATACCCTATACACTGTGACACCTTGAAGCAGAGGGCAGGGAGAAAAGGCAACCTTTTTGAACCAAGAATCCTCTGCAAACAGAGAGTTCTGGTACTGCTGGAGGAGGAGCAGGAAATGATATCTCAATAAAACCTCCATAGACACAAGGCAGAATTTGGCAGCCATGATATGATAGGAATGCTGAGAAGGGCACAGCCTGGTGACCAGGTACGCAGAACCTAAGACTGAGGCTACCTGAGGCTAGACAGCAGCAGTCCTCTGTCTCTACCACCTACTGTCAAGTACTGTTGGATGGAGGACAGAATGTGAGTCAGGTAACCTTGCAGCTGACAGCTGCAGTCGGGTTGTGAACACTGAGCGGACCCTTCTGGCACCCTGATCTAAATACAAAGTCATTGTTAGAGCAAAATCCGAAGCTGGGGTACGCTGATAGTCGTGGTTCTCAAGTGAGGGCAACTTGAATCTCAAGGGATCTTGGACAACATTTGGAGGTATTTTGGATTGGCACATCTTAGAATGATGGGTGGCAATGAGTACTGAGTAGATAGAGGCCAAAGATGCAGCAAAATAGTCTAGAGTTCCACACCAACTGTGTGAGATGCTTGCAAACACCCAAATACATATAAGAAAACTACACTATTGAAAAATAAAATAGAAGAACCAGAATCAAAATTGACACAGACAGCTGAACTATCAAATAGGTCAGTGTATGGATGATTAAATTAGTTATCTTACTGTATAGTGAAAAGTGAGACAGCAAGCATGAATGTGTGGGGATTTAAGGAGAGAATTGTTGGAAATGTTAAAATCATATATATATATATATATATATCATAGGAATGACATGCTCATCAGCAAACTTGATACAGCCATGGAAAGAAGTAGTGAACTTGAATGTAAGTTAGTGGAAATGACACAAATAGAAAAGAAACTGAAGAGTGGAGAAAACCCTGTAGATCTTTAAGAGCTGTGGAAAAATATCAAATGGCCTAGCACATATATAATTAAAGTTCCCTGAGAAAAGAGAGAGGAGGGAAAAATTTAAAATGATACAATCTAAGAATTATTAGAATTATTTTTGATAAAGAATTCAATGGTAGAGATGATGAAATTAGAATTTTAAAAAGACATATATATTGTATAATATATTATATAAGCTATATAATCTATAAGAGATCCATTGGAAGCAGAACGTCATAGATTGGTTTAACTGAAATAAATCACACCATAATCAAAATGAAGTTGGGGTGACTATATTCTCAGAGAGTACTTTCAAATGGACATGGATGCTCATCTATGATAAGCCATAACATTTTTTAATATCTTATTTATTTATTTATTTTATGTGGTGCTGAGGATTGAACCCAGTACCTCACATGTGCTAGGCAGGCACTTTACCTTGGAGCCACAACCCCAGCCCCAGGCCATAAATTTTGTCATTAAACTCAACAGGAGTGTCAGAGTAGTGATATTATCCAAACGATGTTTTCAGTCCAAAATAGAATTAAACTAAAACTTTAGAACCAAAAGGTATCTGGGAAATCCCAGATGTTCAGAGATTAAATAACATGCATCTAAAAGAACTGATTGGTCAAAATAGAAATTAAAGCACATTTTTTATCAGATGAAAATGAAAACTAGCAGATAGCATTTTCCAGATGGAGCTAACATAGGCCCTACTCCGTGTTTGTGGTGGAACAGGTTGTAAAAGGCAGCCCTCATCCCAGCTGGTGTTTCTGCCACCAGTGGGGAAATCCGTGTGAAAGGCTCAGAGACCTCAAAGACAGAACAGGCACTGAGATTGCACAGAGCACCTCCTGAGAATGAGAGGCACAAAACAGCAGATTCTAGTGCTCAGGAAAGAAGAGCAAGGATCATCAGCAAGTCCTCAAGCATGGGCCAGGAGGCTACACGATTGCTTTGGACAGGATGAGGTTAATAACAGGCACATTAGGACCTACGGGTATTTTGCATGTATTTATTCATTGGCCTGTTTAGGTACTGGGAATTTAGCACAGGAGCACTTAACCACAGAGCTGCATCCCTACCCCTTATAATATTTATTTAGAGACAGAACCTCCCTAAGTTGCTGAGGCTGGCTTTGAACTCATAATTCTTCTGCTTCAGCCTCCCGAGCCACTGGGATTTCAGGTGTGCACCACTGTGCCTGGCTGGTATTTCACATTTCTGATATTATATTTTTCTCCTGCCTCCATTCTCCCCAGTTGGGATAAATTCCCAAAATAAATCAAAGAAATCCATCTCCTCAAATTGTATATTCAGGATAAAAATGACAATACACGTTTTATTCGATATAATCCTTTCACCTCTTATTGTTAATGCTATTTCAGATAATAAATTGGTGGGCACCATTATACACTCATCTCTCTCTCTCTCTTTCTCTCTCTCTCTCACACACACACACACACACACACATGCACTCATTCACACATGTGTCTATTTTTGTTCCCCATACATACAAAGGTGTACTAAATAAATTCATGGGGTCAGTATGTTAGGTAAAAGTGGTTCAGAATTTAAAATTTTGACAAATAATGCAAATTTTCCTTTTACAATTGTAACTTTATATTCTCACTGAAGTTCT
This sequence comes from Marmota marmota marmota, assembly GCF_001458135.2. NCBI lineage: Eukaryota > Metazoa > Chordata > Mammalia > Rodentia > Sciuridae > Marmota > Marmota marmota. The sequence continues at coordinate 4,132,880 of NW_025999894.1, read as the reverse complement.
GGGAATGGCTTGCTATTTATTGTTCTGAACTCTCTTTCTGATATCATGACAGATTCTTTGATATGGAAGATGAAATACAATAAACCTTATACCTGTAGATGTATGTATTGGCCATATGCTCATGGGTTCAAAGATTATAAAGACATAATAAATAAATACTCTTTCTACTAAAAAATATTGATATGATGCAAGATCCAAGCATTCTGACACTTAGGAATCCTGTCTAAATAAAGCTTATCACTCCATGGAGGTTCATGATCCAGGCAGTTGGCCTGAAATTTTACAAAGCTTTAGCCTCCAATGATCACTTGACTAAAATACTTACTCAATAATTATGAACATAGAGGGGCTGGGGCTGGGGATCAGCGGTAGCACACTTGCCTGGCATGTGTGAGGCACTGGTTTCAATTCTCAGCACTGCATATAAATAAAGGTCTATCAACAACTAAAAAAAATATTTAAAAAAATAATTATGAACATAGAAATTATATGGAAAACAACAAAATGGTTTTGGAATTATTTATTTTCTTCCAAGAAAGCCTTATAATTAATCATCTAGATTTTGCAAAAAAACAAAAAAAAATTTACGAGAACTATAGTAATACAGTAGTAATATTTTCACAATCTACTTGATGGGTGGGTAATTCTCTAAGAAAAATAAAAGTCATAAATATTAAAATTCATAAAGGTTCAATTGCTCCAAACTTTTCTGTTGCAGAAAAGTAGTTAAAATCTTACTTGCTGACTTTCCCCCCGGGGACAAAATTTTTACTGGAAAGGTGGTTGGACTATGGAAACATTTACCAGCTGCAGCTATAATACCGTGTCTGTTGTCAGACTCACAATTTCATTGGTTTATTTCTGGAGGATTATTTAGATGGCTGTGGTCTTATATCCAGGCCCCAAGGAAAGAAAAAAAAATAATAAAAAAAGAAAGGAAGAAAAAGGAGCCTATGAGGTGAGCCTTCTCACTACAGAATAGTGATTTGTTATGTGTTTGTCTGAGTTAAATATAGCAGCCAGTCGTTTTGCACAGTCCTGTATTATATTCTGTTCACTAGAAAAAAAGAAACATTTGTTTGGATAGTCGAAGTAGTCTCAATAAAAACCACAGCTCCATTCTCCATGTCTCCATGTATTTAAGATAGATTTGCAGTGCCCATGATCTAAATTTTACCAATTAATCAATAAGAATTGGAATTTGTTGGACTTATTAATACCATCATCGTCAATTCAGATTTGTTGTTATTTTAATGATGGTGGTTTTGAAAATGACATTCTTGCTGGAGTAGCAATTATTTGGGAGGGGGAGGTGGCTGGCTGTTCGCTCCCCTGGGTTATTAATCAATTGGTAGACTTGAGGGCAAAAATTAATTAGGAATTACAAAAGCCCTCCTTCATTATATTAAATGGCTCATTGAAAACAAATAACCTCACCTGGGTTAACTCCATGAGTTCACAAATTAAAGAAATGAAACTGAATTCATGGCACACGATTTTCAGGGCCCAAGCTGAGATCAACATCATGTTCAAAGGCGGTCTAATGTCTGAAGGAGAGCCTGGGACTCAATGTCGGCTGCCATTTCTACTTGCTCTAGACATTGGCTGGATCCCATGGTCTATTAAGATTTGATTAAAACGAAGGTGTTCTCAGTCATTTGCAATCACCCTGCATGTGATGATGAAAGCCATGAGAACCAGGGCTTGATGCATGCTGATTGTTGTAAAATATTTGGTAATTTAAATCTTTTGTAGCAGATCCAAAAGCCTAGCTTGAGTTCTGTAATAAGACTTCAGTGTGAAATTATAATGTTTCCTTCCTGAACTTGGATATTTACTATATTTAAAAAAAAAAAGAAAGAAAGTGAGTAAAGTGTATTATGGACTGAGTTCATAATTCTCCTTAGACGTTGTAAATTTTATTGGTCTTACAAATTAAACACAGAACATATTTATGTCTACCACCTTACTTGTAATATTAATAAGGGATAGTGATCACTTTCATTTTCGTATCCTATTTGTGGAAGGTCTAATAAAGGTTTGGGTGAGCCACATTCCTTTGTTTTAAAATAATTAGTTAATGCATTTTTGTTAATTATTATAAAAGTAACACTATAATCTTCCTTGATTCATATACAAAAGAGGATAATAAAAATAAGTCATTGCTATATATAAGGCTATATATATATATATATATATATATATATATATATATATATATATATATATATATATATACCTATTCATATATTCATGTATTTANTATATATATATATATATACATATATATATATATATATATATACCTATTCATATATTCATGTATTTATCTTTTACAAAATTTCATTTTGATATAAAAATTTTCACATTACATAAAAATATAGACATTGTCTTGGTTCTCTTAATTTTTATACTATGAGTATATCACCTTTACTTCAATATTATCAGGCATTATTTATTCATTCACAGTATTTTGTCAGGCCTCTTTGTATGTACTTCTCTATAACACATTCTTGAAAAAGAATGGGCATGTTAAGATGATGGATTCTGGTGATAGATCTGGGCTGACATTTATTTATTAACTACCTGACAAGTATCAAATTCTAAATCTGAGTTTGCAGACTGTTTTCTATTTATGGAATGGAAGTATCTTCTTCTTCCTAAAAAGGCTTATGAAGAGTACTGGAATGAAGTAATAGCTTGATAAATTTAACTGCTATTATTTGAGTCCTGAATATTTTTAGTAAATGTCCTCCAAAATTTTCTAAAATCTCAGCATGTAATGACAATGAGCTTCATGTCAGAAACATTCTTTCTTTTATTCTTTTAGTCTTACAGTAAGTCAGCATAGCAGTGGACAACATTACTGAACATCAAATTTATTTTTTGCACCTTTGAAAAATGCTGCAGATTTCCCCCTCTGTCGAGGTTTTGTTCAGCATTAGTGCAGCCCAAATGTTTTGCCAGAGCTCTCATTTCTTTCCTAGCGTCAGTCCCCATTCCCTGTCTGATCACCTTTACTACCGCGAGCTGTCTCTGTGCATCATAAGGTGAGTTGCTCTTTGTAGAATTGGAATTACATGCCATACACTTTAAACAAAAACTTATTTAAAGATGTAGAGCCCAAATACATTTCCTTACCTGCTCCTACTTTATACTCACACACTCACACACACACACACACACACACACACACACACACACGTATATGTGTATATATATTGGTGGGGGGGTACTGGGAGTTGAACACAGAGGGTGATTTACCACTGAGCTACATCACCAGGCCTATTTATTTATTTATTTATTTACTTGGGAAAAGGTCTTGCTAAGTTGCTGAGGATGGCCTCGAAATTGCAATCCTCCTACCTTTAAGATCCAGAATTGCTGAAATAATAGGTGTGCACCATCACACCTCTGATCTTTACATAAAGTATAGATGTTCTATTCTGTAACTAATGTACTTCACTCTGAGTTTTCTGTGCCCAAAGAACTAATTTTGCCTTAAAGGAAAAAATTCTTTGAAAAACAATAGAATGACCCCAAATATACATTATTAGCTATGTGTGATTTTAGAGCACTGACAGCATTAGTTTATGAGTGCAGGAATTCAAAAAATAGCCATTAGTTTTGTTCCAGTGATTTTTTTCTTAGTGGAGATTGTCATAGATGTGCAGATTTCTTTGCTAGGAAGCTCAACATGTAATCATTTATAAAAGCTAAAGAAATGGGCTGGGGATATGGCTCAGTTGGTAGGGCACTTGCCTTGTATGCATAAGGCTCTGGGTTCAATCCCCAGGACCACAAAAAAAAAAGTTAAAGAAAAAAATCTTTTTTTTCTAATTATGTTAAAGGAATGATGAAGTAACTTATGATTTTGAGAAATTTAATATATGAATCATAATATCAGAAAAGATTTCATAAGAGAATGATCAGTGAAAGAAGGTTACAAAATAGATTGTGCATTGTGGACAAAGTTTGTCAAGATGAAAATGAATATGCATGTAAATAGGCAAAAGACCAAGAGGCTGTCAATCATTCATTTGTTTTCTGTTTTGCCATTTTATTTGTTTGTTTGTTTATTGTTTTGGTGCTGGGAACTGAACCCAGAACCTTGCACATGCTAGGTAACTGCTCTACCATTAGGCTACACCCTCAGCCTCTATTTGCATTTTTAATGGTATACAATCACCATAATGCCTGAATTTGTGATAAGCAGAAACTTGAGAACAGTAAATGTTCATTAATTGGAAATCTAACATTTATTCCCAAATAGATTTGGTTTTCTTCATTAGCATGTTGCACAAACTGTCACTGTCGGTGACTATATTTATATAAATCTTTTGATCTGTCCCTCTATCTTTTGTGAATATGAGGAGTTAAATATTCATTAGTTTAATATTAAAAGCTTTTCTCCTTTGTGTGATCAGCAGAATATAAAACCCTTTCCTCCAATACTATTGCCAAAAAGTCTATGTCCTAAATCCCAGAACCTGTGAATGTTTACCTATGTAACAGAAGGGAATTTGCATATGTGAAGTTAAGGGCTTTGAAATGGGGAAAATAAGCTGGATTATCTGGGTGGGTCTGCTGGGATCACAGAGTTCTTAGAAGTGTGCTGGGGTGCACAGCAGGAGAGTCAGAGTCAGAAGGAGATGTAGAAGTCAGAGTGTGGAGGTTATGGGAAAGGGACCATAAGCCAAAGAGAGCAGGCAGCCTCTAGGAGATAAAGAGGACAATAAAATGGATTCTCACCAGAAACCTCTAGAGGTAACATAGCAATGCCACCTTGTTGACTTTAGGACTTTGATTTTTACAACTCTAAGAAATCTTGACTTAAGCCACTACATTTGTGATTCTTTGTTACTACAATAAGAAACTAGCACACTTTGGAAGATAGAATTGCTTCTGAATTACGTGGCAGTTCTTACATACAGCCATAGCGTATCATATATTTATGAAAACTTTGAATTTTTCTTTAAACTCTCCAAACATGGCTTCAAGTATTCACCCCACCACCTCCTCCAAAAAAAAAGCAGCACCACATCGATTATTCATTAAAAAGCAAAGCAAATAGTGTCAAGTTTCAGAGGGTCATAGAGAAGCCAGGGATACCCTACCTTGATAAATCAGGGCACAGGAGATGTTCAACTTCAGAGCCAAAAGAATAAGAAATACCTGACAGCACAGCCATCAGCCAGAGATTCCCCACATTTGCACAAGCCAGGTGCCAACAGATTTGAGCAAATACCTTAAGAGTGGGTGAAAAGGTGGTTATAAGTTGTGGAATGACAGTTTCAGGAAGGCAGCCCAAGGTGAACTTCATCTGTTACACCTATCATAGATTGTTACATCTATTGCAAAATATTACAATAGATGGGGGGAATCTTCTAAATGTACCTTCTAAATTTAGCACCTTACCAATAAAGGTATCTCTTGTTTTTCTCTTCAGTAATACATTTCTTGGGCTGGGGTTGTAGCTCAGTAGCAGAGCGCTTGTCTAGCGTGTGTGAGGCACTGAGTTTGATCCTTACCACCAAATAAAAATGAACAAATAAAATAAAGTCATTCTGTCCATCTGCAACTGCAATTTTTTTAAAAGAATATTATGTTTGTAATCAAAAAACAAATACACATTCTACAAAGAAACATTGAAAAACAATAAAAGCTTTTATGTAGTCTTTAAATATCATCCTCAGGTCTCTGGTTCCCCAATTTGAGGATGTATTATAATCCTGTGGAGCCTTGGTTAAAACATATGTTATTTGGGGCCCAGACCTAGAGTTTCTGTAAGTCTTGGATCCCAAACTTAAAGTTCTGTAGGTCTGGAGTAGGCCCTCTAGAATTTGCCTTCTAACCATGACCCAGATGACATGGGTGTTGCTTATCAACACACCACAGTTTGAAAATCACTAGTTTAAACAGAAGAGAATTTAAAAAAAAACATTCTTATTTATGTTATCATTTCTATTTCCAACTCATTTATTCATATTTTTACTAACTGCCTGTTCAGTACATTTGGAGGTTTCTGGAATTGCATAAGGTATTCCGAATTCAAGAACTAATGCTTCAATTACATGGATAACTCAGGGATATAAATAATTGAGATATATTGGGTCAGAGTCCCAATATATCCTTTACATGTATAAACTGAAATTTTATGAATGATGGAAATTGTTTATTCCAGGAATTCATATAAGTAAAAGATTAAGTCCTAATATGTGTTTACCAGGTAATTTTAGAAACTTCTTTTTTTTCTTTTAATTTATACACACACACACACACACACACACATTTGTATAAATTAAACTTCACACAAACACGAGATTAGCTGGAAGTGCTGGCTGGAGGCCTTAGTATGTCAGGGACCCAGGCTGCTCTGATTGCACAACCCAAGTGCAAACAGCCTTCCTTGTCATTTGTTGGCATAGTATTTGGGACGCCAAGTTATTTCACTTTATTGAAACTTCTCTCATGAAAAATGCATGGAACAGCCTTTCCATCTGCCAAAGCCCGGTGTGTTTGCTGCTATGGGCACAGGGAAGATGGTGTATGAACATATAGAAACCCCTTATAGTGTCAGAGCCGAGCATAGAACGAGAATTATTCCATCTGCCTCTTGGGGAAAAAGTGTAACATAGATAAACTTTGCACTGGCACCCGCTTTCCTCCTAAAATCTTTCCAGAACATTCCTGCTTACCTGTGCTTTTTGTCCTCACAGAACAGTCCCCTGCCTGGGCCTACCCGTGTAACAAGGAGCCTTTTTGCTGGCTCCAACCTGCCTACAGGAACTGAGGCTTTATGGTTAGGGACAGTAGACCATTACTGAAACCCCAAATGCAGAGCAAGGTATTCAGAAAGTCTTCTCTCGTGAATAATGAATCTATGGATAGTGTATGTTTTATAAAGACAGAAGTATTAAATCACATCTGCATCTCTGAAAAAAAAAAAACCCTTATGGAACCAAAAAGTATGAGAAATTAAAACCAAATCGTGAGATTTGCAGCACACAGGGCACAACTTTGGTGCTTCTGAAACTTTTCAGTTAAAACCACTGGGTTGAAGACTGAAGATGCACTACAATAATTTTTGTTCTGGAAAGCACAAAATGTTTACCATTTTAAAGACATTTTGCCTTTAAGAAAAGAAATAAGAATACACACACACACACACAATGAATATTTATTTCACAGTACTACTTTTCTAAATTAGCAATTCAATGTGCTCTCCACATTTCATCCTGTCTATATTTTATTAAAATTAACAAGCCTCAAAGTAGGTTTATTGTTTGGCTCCTTGTGATACACAATTGGAACCTATTATAATTATTAGCAAATATTTCTGAGTGCCAGATTTGCCCTCAGACCGGTCCTGATCCTATCACTGCCGTTGGGTGGAAGTACTTGTGTTCTGCATATGCCCAGAGATTACTGCCGGGTTTTCTGTGCCTGCTCCCATTGCTTCACTTGTAGCAGTCAGCATCTGTCTCTCTGCAGAAGGAATATCCCCATGCTGTACCAAAGTGTGGTTTGCTCGAAGGAGTAGCATCACTAGGAATGTGCTAAAAATACAAATTCATGAGTCTTACCCTAGATGCACCAGATGAGAACCTCTGTGTTTTAACAAGCCCTCCCGGTTTGTTAAACCTGTTGTAATCATATGTGAGATCCACTGAACCACAGGCACCCACTTTGTGAATGCAGGGAACCTTTTCACCTGGGATTTCAGGTACCCTCTTGTCCATCCTGTTCACTCTGGATCATGAAGCACCAACATTGAGGTACAAAGTCCCAACTCCACTGTCCCTTGCTGGGACAATACTGATGTGGGAGCTACAAAGTGTCAAGAGCTTCCCTATGTAATGAGCCTTGCCAAGAATCTGACCCTTACTTGGATGCCTTTCCTCCCCAACTAGATTCTCTAATCGCATACTAGTATTTCCTGAAAATCACTTTAAAAAACAAGCAAATTTAATTTTTTTTTACATATGATTCATCTCCTTCTGAGAAATCCAGTTGTAAAAGAATAAGAAATCTATAAACATACCTATGGCTATAGATATGGATGCATACGTGCACGTACCAAATATGTCTGCTCTCAGTTCCTGACACAAAGCTCCTGAGACTCTTGGAATCTTCTGAGTGATAGCAATGCCAGGGACATCCTTTGTTCCAAGATTTGCTCTTAGACCATGGTTCCTGACACAGCTTCAGAAACCCTTGGGATTTTTCTGGGTGATGGGCACCTTTTGTTCTAATTGGGTGACTCTTGGTGGGCTTCTGGACAGCTTCTTGAGAGGATATACCCACCAGAATGACAGCATGGCTGTCCAAGGGGAGTTGGTAACCCCCCTAAGGCATTCATCTCACCCTGATTCCATTATTACTGCCAGGATAATCATAACGATTATTATTACATTTATAAATATAAGGATTAAGGACAAATAATGAAATTTATTAAGAATCATTTAAACAATAGAACTTTCTTTCATAGGCACAGAAATAAAACCACTGCTGCATCCTAATATACCAAAAAGAAAGAAAAAATAAATAAAAAGAGCCACCCTGACAATCAGAGGCTGACACAGAACTCATATAGGGCACACCATTCACCTTTTGAACATAATAAGATCAAAAAGTACCAGACTGAGACATAGTTAGTCTGAAACTTTGCAAAGGAGACAAATCAAGTCTACTTCACATATCATGATTTTGCCTAATCATATATTTATTCATGAATAAGTAAAAATGAACCCAACTATTACATATAACTATAAAACACTAATAAAAACATTGTAAAAAAAACCCAAAAAGCAAAACAAAATACCAAAAAGTGCCCTCTATTTAAGTGCTAGGCTGCTACTTTACTAACCATAGCTTTATCTTTGCTCTCGTCTCCCTGTTGTCTGTGTGAAATCCTCCATGATACTCAAGGAATTATTCTGCTTTCTAGGAGAATCCAGTCTAGAACAAATCCTCCCCCAAATTACTTAATTAACGAACAAACCCCATAATGGGTTCTTTCCAATATCTGTTGCTGAGAGGCCTCTTGTTTTCACACAATGTATTTGTTTCTTTTCTGCAACTAATGCTAAACACTGTGTAAGCACTAAACCCAACATATTTAAAGAGGTAGCTCTTTCTGGTGGTCTTTGTTTTAAGGGTATTGACACCATCAGAAGAAGGCACAAAGAAGCATTGTCTTATACCCATAACCTGGGTATATTGCAAAAAGACTCAAAGAATTGTAGGGCTCTTACCTTCAATTTCTATCTGCCTCTTTGTTTGCTAACTTTGAAACCAGTTGTATTTATTGTTCTAGTTGTAACAATATTTTCAGGGTCATACAGGGTCCTTCCTATTACATTAATGATGCAGTTAAAAACAATTCTTTCTTCTATTAGTGAAAAATGAATACATAAATATAAAATAGTACTTTAATTTCTAGGAAAGAGAATTTACAAAAGTATGACAAAATATATGTTTAATAGATGAATAATAGAAATATATATGATAGATATATGATACATGATATATATATATATATATATATATATATATATATATATATATGCTTATTTCAAAATGAATGGGGCAGACAAGTCCTATAAGGGTCAGAAAAGAACAGATATTTTTGTGAAGGTTAGTGGCCACAGGCCAAGTCATGACAGGCTTAAATTAAAACCTTAGAAGTAATGATCAAGCAGTGAAATAGTGTACAAGGTAAATAAAAGTTGGAGAGATTGTTGACTATATTGTTGTATATCTGGAACAAGGGTGATCATCTAGAAGGCAATCTCTTGATGAAAATTTAGATCACTGAACACGTAGTCAGTTTCACAAATGGAAGGTCCGTTGAACTGACAGCCAGTTTTTGACACTTTGACATTTTGTACATGTAGCAGAATTTTAAAGATCAACTGCCAAGTGTCCCATCTCATGTCACTCATCCAAACACTAATCAAGGCCAGATTCTGCTGTGAAGAAGTTGGTAGATGTAATGACAGTCACTAATCAGATGACCTTAGAGGAGGGTGATAATTGTGATAATCAGAAGGTCCAGTGGAGTCACATGAGCTACTTAAAGCAGAGTATTCCCATCAGGAAGATATGGGACAAGGGAAGCTGAGAGCTGGGAGAATGAGCAGATCCACTACAGCTGGAGCAAGCTGCATGGAAAGCTGAGCAGGCATGCAGATGTCTCTAGAAACAAAGACCTGCCCTGCCGGCAGTCAGCAAGCAAATATTTTCAGAGTGTAATTTCAAAAAGCTAAATTTCATCAACAACCAGGATAACCTTGGAGCATCCCAGGAGGAGCTCCAGCCACGAACACCTTGATTTTGTCTTTGTTAAATGGGTGTGAAGCCAGCTGACTTCTGAATGACCAACAGTTGGTTAGTGCATTGTGACTTCTGACTTCCAGACTTCTGAATCACAGAAAGGCTAGAAAACAAATTTTTTTTTAAACTGTTGAGTTAGTGTTGACACCTTATAGCAGAAATAGAAAAGTAGTTATGTCTGCACTTGTATATATGTTTGAATATTACTTTTATGTTTTCTCTTCTTCACATGGAGATATTTTATAACAGGGATAGCCCTGGCCCCATCCACCATGTCCATCTTAATCATGTCTCCTCTGTTTCTGATGCCATGTGACCTCTGTCACTGAGAACTCTTCCATCATTAACCACTCCATCCTCTATAACTTCATCACCATAAATGTCCTCACTGCACCTCCACAAACACCTTCTCTACCTCTAATATCACCACCATCATTTCTACCAATTTCTGCTTTATGCACAATTCTGTTCTTGTCTCCTGAATTCTCATTCCTATGCCACCTCTCTGACCACCACCACCCACCACCATCCTGTCCACTCCCATCTCCAATCAGCACTCCAAAAGCACCATCATTAGTGTCTTAACGCCACTGTTATCAGCAAAAGAAATTGAGAAGAACAACTATTTTCCCCAATGTATGTGTATCTCTACATGGTTCCTAAAGCAACTTTACAGTTTGCAAGTTGATATTTTTTGTGAATGAGAGGGAGGATAGATATCAAAAAGCCTCATCACGTGCCCTTATTTTAGGGGTTAAGTCTGAGGAAAAGAGGAAATTGAAGACTGAATGGAGACTCCAGTGAGTCAAATGTTTTATGTCTAAAAAATCATGATTAATGTGAATATTTTGAACCCCCCCTCCATGAGACAGTTTTGATTCTCCTACTCATCCTAGCTCAGCTATACATTAATTGGGAAAACAAAACATGCAGAATGTGGAGATTTCATATGACACATTCCAGTAATGACCCCAGGAGTGTCCATGGCAAAAATCAATCAGTTCACCTGTAATCTTGCTGTACCAATTTAGGTTTAATTTTCATCCAAGGCCCAATTAAAATGACAGAATCCAGTATTTGCATGTTTTATATAGCAAAGTGATAATATGTGGTAGACAAATAGGTATGTGCAAATACGATATTCCTGATCCATGCCATATAAGCTTTTTTATCTGCAGTGTTGAGGGCAGTTGTACTGAACTGCTTCTTGCTCAATTGTCTTGGTAACCAAATGTGAGCATTTATAATACTGTTGGCAAGGTTAATGGTGCAGTTGGTGGTCATGGAAATAAATGATGTTAACTGTACTGGGCTGGGATCATGTCCACGGGCTTATTCTCATAAACACAATGCGCTAACCAACTGTTGCTCATTCAAATCCAACTGTGGAGTGAAGCCTTCTCCAGATTTCCTTAGCCCACCATGACAGACTTGGCTGGAGACCTGCTTTCACGCTTGGTTGGGCTGGTGAAGGTTGGCCAAGTCAGTGTCTCATCACCGACCTTCCCACTCTGGTTTACCCTGCCCATGGCCGTCATCCCCCATAAAAATATTTAGAGACTCTCTGTCTTTTTCACGCTGTTAGTCTTCCCCTTATGAGGTAGTGTCTCCAAGGTCAGAATTAAACACATATTAATTGAAAAGGACATCAGGTGGAATCCACATTGTGAAATCATCTTGGTTAATAAATATCTTCTAAAAGATTCATATGCTTTCTTTAGAGGCAAAGCAGGAATATGTCCTTTGCCACTGTCACTCGTACATAGACTTTAAAATATATATATACTACTGTTCCGGCTTTTGAAAGAACTAACTTTATTTTAACCTAAGTACTTCACAGACAGAAAGATAGATAGAAATAATTTTTCTTCCTCCATGCTATGCACAGCTTATAGAATACCAACTGCACTGACTCCCAGTTTTTGATAAACAAAAAATAGAGTAGTATGAATACAAATATTTGACATGTTATATGCAAGTTGAAATTAGATTCACTCTTAGTGACTCCACACTCAGGAATAAACTTATAGGAAAATAACTTGTAAAAAATGTTCATATTTTTGCAGGGGAAATGGGACCATTTGTCCATAAATATACACATCATGCCTTTTTAAAAATAAATACCCTAAATATTGCCTGCCACAACTCAAATCCTGTCATTAGCAAGAAATTCTTGTAAAGAGGCATTTCATTAAATTAATACATGTGAGAAAGAGTTAGGTATGTACCATACTTTAGGGAAGAAAAAATACACAAATAAATGAGTAGGGGAGAGATGTTTTGCATCACATGTTGTATATTCTAGCATTTTCCCCAATATGAAAATAACTCTGACCACTTGGCTGATGAAAAACTGGACCTAAGTAAATATGGCTAGACCATGAACAGTTATGTTCAACACATGGGTGGCAAAACCAGAAAACAAAACAAAACAAAGTAAAGCTAGTGGCTTTTTAAGTTTTAAAGAAAAGTGGCACATTGACTAAATCAGAAAAGTGATTTAAAAGAAGGTGAAAATAGAAATAGTAATTAAACATAATTAAGCAAGGAAAGAGGTAATTTACTATAAATAGGAAATTTGCCATTTTGGAAAAAAAAACAGTATCAACTATCAATGAATTCTTTCTCTGAATTTCTACTTGAAAGCATTTATCAACCACCATGCCTTGTTATAATAACCCTCCCCCCATCCTTTTTAACTTATTTTTAGAGAAGTGAAGAAAATTACTAAAGCTGTAACCCTAACAATTTGAGCAATGGAACCATCCATTATTGATAATGGCATTGAAAAACAAGGACTAGGAATTTAGTTCATTGGTAGGGTTTAATGCCCATCAGAGCCAAAAAAAAAAAAAAAAAAAAAACAATTGTACAGAAAATGCATTTAAATAAATAACTTAAATAACCAAATGCCAAATGTTTTCTTTCATATAAGGAGGCTGATTCATAGTGGGATAGGGAGAGGGAACATGAGAGAAATAGACCAACTCTAGATAGGGCACATGGGTTGGAGGAGAAGGGAGGGAGCATAAGATTAGAAATGATGGTGGAACGTGATGTGATGATCATTATTATCCAAAGTACATGTATGAAGACATGAATTGGTGTGAATATACTTTGTATACAACCAAAGATATTTAAAATTGTGCTCTATATGTATAATAAGAATTGTAATGCATTTCAGTGTCATATATAAATTAAAAAAAGCAAAAAAAAATAACTAGTACCAATTTTCTAAGGAAACAACCCCCAAAATGTGTAACATCATTTTATAAATTACATGACAAATAAATATCATCTTTGTTGCTGACAGGCTATGTGGCTGAATAAAGCTCATTCAACCAACCTGGCTGTAACAATCATCTAAGTTTTCATTATTTTGAAGTAAAATTATGTCACATGTTGGGCTCAACATTTATTTATCATGTAATTTATAAAATGATGTTATACATATTAGGGATTGTTTCCCTAGAAAACTGGTACTAAGTTATATATTTAAATGCATTTCTAATACAACTTCGTTTTTGGCAGTGGTGGGTACCAATGAGCTACATTCCCAGTTCTTATTCTTTAATGCTATTTGCAAGGAGTTTCAATTCTCTTAGCTCTTTCTATAGTTTGGTTACCTTCATCTCAAAACCCAGTGATATTCATATATTACCATTTCAAAACCCATCCATTTTTAACACTAGCAGTTTTGTGTAATGGAACATTTGGCTTGAGCACAATTACCCAGCATCACTCCCAAATATTCCTTCTGTCCACCGTCTTAATCATTATTTTTGGTAAAACCATGATACATTGTTTCATTCTAATGTTTGTGAATTTGCACTCACAGCTGAACCCAGTAGTTACCTATCATGACATCTTTTTAGTGTGTCACATCTTATTTTTGTCTTATTCTAAATAGAATAATTACATAATTTTATTTTGATTAAATTGAATAACTATATTTAATTCTTCAGTGACTTAATAACAGAGTGGGATAATGTTCTGAATGCTATTTTCTATGAGATCAAGTGACCACTCACTCACTCATTTATTCAATCAAAATTAAATATTTACTATAGACTGTGAATTAATCAATATTAGATTTGGCCTCTGAAAATTTTCAAATAATATTTTCTAAACTTAAATTGATAAGGGCTGAAATGGAAATCTGCAAATGACATGGGATGCTGACTCCTATTGTTTTATGGGTCCATCATCCCTGTTCTGGTCTCCTCCTCATGTTCCAGCTCAGCTTCTCAATCTCCATATGTGGCATTCACATTCCAGGCACCATCTTCCCTACCAAGAAGACAGGAAAGGAGAGAGGAGGAAAAGGGACCATAGGTTTGGGGAGGGGAGAGAATGAAATGAATCTTTGTTTTTTTTTTTTTTTTTTTTT
>NW_025999894.1:4103943-4118127 GCF_001458135.2 Marmota marmota marmota | reverse complement strand
TTTTTTTTTTTTTTTATTTGAGAGAGAGAGAGAGAGAGAGAGAGAGAGAGAGAGAGAGAGAGAATTTTTTAATATTTTAATTTTTTTAGATTTCGGTGGACACAACATCTTTATTTTATTTTTATGCGGTGCTAAGGATTGAACCCAGCGCCCCGTGCAGGCCAGGCGAGTGCGCTACCACTTGAGCCACATCCCCAGCCCAATCTTTGTTTTTTTTAAAAATGTTTCCCAAAAGTTTCATACATTACCATGTTACTACTTATGTAATGAATATAGTCACGTGGACTGAAATGACTACTTGAGAAAAATTGAAAATGCATTCAGTCTTTATTCTGATACTCTGAGTCCACTCCTGCATTCAGAGACCCTATTCATGAAGAACGGAGAATGTTTGTTGGGTCAGTCAGCTCAGAGTTTCTTCTAGTATGGGAAGACAACAGTTCTAGATCACCAAGTCTGCGTCTCCACTGAGCATAACGCTTTCTTCTTTGTGGGTACCTTTGCTTTCTTGGTTTTTTTTTTTTAAACAGAGACAATTCATTTTAAACCCTCCTATTCTCTCCCCAAGCAGAACTTAATTCTGGGTCAGCTGAAAAGCTGATGTTCATGTACCTCCTTTCTTCCTCTCCTGTGGGTTTGCAGTTTTTTTTTTGATGCCATGTTTATCAGTATTTTGGCTTATTTCCTTATTTTGACAAAGTAAATCTACTGGGAGCTTCCACAGAACCATGCATCAAGTCAAATATTTTTTACCTAGAACATCTAAAAATTTCTTTGCTATGCTCTCTTACTCGTGGGTCTTTTGGATTATATGTTAGTCAGCTTTGCATCGTGGTGACCAAAATACCGGGACAAGAACAACTTAGAGGAGGGAAAGTTTATCTTGGCTCATAGTTTCAGAGATTCAGTCCAGGCTGGGCTGCCTCCCTTACTCTGGGAATGAGATGTGGCAGCCCATCATGGCACAAGGTCACGGCAGAAGAGCACTTAGTGACTGGGAAGCCAGCTGAGTGACAAAGGGCCACAAAGTGGAAGGGGCCATAAGGAAGATGCGCAGTGACCTTCTCTAGGCATGCCTCATCTGCCTACAGTTACCACCCAGTGAGTCCACTGGAACCAGGAAGGACTGATCAGGTGACAGCTCTCACAATCTAGTCATTTGGCCTCTGAACCTTCCTCCATTAACACAGGAGCTTTGGGTATTCAAACCATACCACTTATGATAAATGGCAAAAGTAAATTTTCTTCAAGTTTTAGTCACTATCTACTGTAGATTTCAGCTTCAGAGCCACCTGTGGGGAAGATGTACCATGTTGATTGTTTTTATGTGAATTTATTACTTTACAAAGATCTGATGACAATCTTAAACTCCAAGGTTTTGAAACAGTTTAGAAAAATGTTTTGGTTTGTGTTTTTCATGAAACATTCTCCTCATTGCTTGCTGATCACTTTCAATACATAATCTTAAATTTTTCTCTTGTGGTAAATGTTTATAGTAAACTTTCTTTGGTCATTTATTTCCTTACAATTGCTCTTTCTTTTTTCATGAGATTGCTATTAGCTTTGATGTTGGACTTCGTAGACCAACATTTTAAAATTTTTAACCTTGCCTCTGTTATTGCTAATCATTTTTAATTTAGGGTTTTGATATATATGGAATACCTCAAAGTTATCTCATCTATTGCTTTTTAAATACTGTGGCTCTCATATTTTTATTTGTGAAAACTTTTTCTCTATTTCTTGTTTATATATCCCATTTGTGTTCATAGATAAATATTTTATATCTTCTTCTCTAACAAAAAATTTAAAATACACATTTTTTAAAGTTTTATTTTAATCTCTGCCTTTCATCTCCTTTTGTAAGTTATTCTTTCCCTAGTTTTTTTTCTTTTCTCTTTTGTTTTGTTTTTTGGTATTTCTGGTGTATTGTGGTTTGAATGTGAAATGCCTCTCTAATGTCATACGCTCAAGCTTGGTGGCCAGACTGTGGTGCTACCTGGATGTGATGCAGCCTTAGGAAGTGGGGCCTAGTAGAAAGAAGTAAGGTCATTGGGGACGTGCCCTTGAAGGGTTTATTGGAACCCTGGCCCTTGCTCTGTTTCTCTGCTTCCTGGCCATGATGGGTGAGCAGCTCAGCTGCACCTCATGCTCCCACCACGATGACCTGCCTGACCAGAGGCCCAAAATAAGAGGACCAATCAACCATGGATTGAAACCTCTGAAACCATGAGGCAAGGTCAAACTTTGCCCTTTGTAAATTAGTTTTTGCAGGTATTTTGTTAGAAAGGGAGAAAACTAACAGATAGTGTTTAACTTTCTTTTAGTCTCTGATGGCAGTTGGCTTTCCATTCATATTTAAGAAAGAATCATGAAGAAGCTGTTTGGAAGTCCAATATTTGTGAAAGGGATTTTATCAATGGATGGGTTTCATTTTGAAGTGGCTGATAGAAATCTGTTCAGGTGCTGGGAAATTCTGAACTATAGATGCATTATGAATTGGGATGTGTGTGTGTGTGTGTGTGTTTAGAGTCAAGCTGCCTATTCTCTGTGTTGGTACCTAGATACTCCTGGATAGCATATGTCAGAGTTGAAATCCAAATCCAGAAAGGGACTAACACTCTCACCAACCAGCAAATCAATTTTCCTTTGATTTCCTAGCTTTCAGTTTAGCGCCTGTTACTGTCTGTGTGCTGTAGCTGTTTCCACAATGGAACACTAATTTCTTTCTCCATAGAATGAATCTTCTCTCTTTGCCTCTGCCATGTGATTAGAGGATATGATAGTGAGATCTATCTAAATCTTACATATCTGTCCATGCACAACAGATATGTAATAATATAAATAAGTTCTAATAAATAAGCTCTTATGGGATTTCACTGCTATGTGAGCATTAGGGTGAGTTTACAAAAATTAAGATGGCTATGAGGTCTTCTATGATACTACACTTGATCTTAGCCAAAAGGCCGAAAAGTGATAAGAGGTCTTCTATGAAACTACTGTTTTATTTGTGGCCTGTCATTAACCAAAACATTGTTAGGTGGCACATGACTACACTTGCACCCAATTTCTCTGATTTTATCCCTTTCTCTGTTGCTTCCCATGACATTTCAAGTTTCTAATTTCAGGGTCTCTATGACATGATTTGACTGTTCCTATGTTAGTCAGCTTTCCATTGCTGTGACCAAATGCCTGAGATAAACAACTTCAAAAGAGAAAGGATTTATGTTAGCTCACGGTTCCAGAGATCTCAGTACATGTCACTTGGCCCCGTCATTTCTGGGTAAGGCAGAACATCATGGTGGAAAGTGCAGGCTAGTGCAAAGCTGCTCACCTCATGGTGGCCAGGAAGCAAAGAGATAGAGAGAAAAAGTGACCAGGGTCCCAGTAAACCCTTCAAGGTTGTGCCCCCAATTTCCTACTTTCTCCAACAAGGCCCACCTCTGAAGGTTTCCACCACCTCCTCATGGCACCATGAGCTGTGGACCAAACCTTCAACACATGAGATTTGAGGGGACATTTGAGATTGATAACATGTCTCCTTCTGCAGATATCTAGTTATCCTACTCATTCCTATTAACTTCTCTGTCTCCTGTCTATTAAATGATCTCCCAATATCTTTCTCACTGTAGATGTACAAGTTACTTATTAACTGTTGTGTAGCAAGCACTGGAAGTTTAGGTAATTTAAACAACAGACATTTATTACCTCTCACTGGACCGATGCTCAGGAATTAGGGAGTGGCCAAGCTTGGTGGCACTGCTTTGGGGTCCCTGATGGAATTGTTCTCGAGCTTTCAACTGTTGCTTGGGCTGTCTTTATTTCAAGGCTGAAATGGGGCTGAAAAATACACTGGTACAGTTGTTATCAGGGCTATAGTCCTCAATGGATGTTGGTGAGAAACTTCATGTTCTCCCCATGGGGGCTTCTCCATAGGACTACATCCAACATATCTTAATCCCTCATCAGTGGACAAGAGAGACAGAGATAGAACACACATTTTTTTATAACCTAATATCAAAAGTAAGGAACCTTCACTTCTGCCATATGATATTGATTGAACAGCGTGCCTGAATAAACCAATTATAGTGCCACATGCAGGAAACTGCACAGGTTGTGAACACCAGGAGGTGAGCTTGCTAGGAGCCATCCTCAGGGCTGGTAACCATGGTTAGATCTTTTATATTAATTTACTCTTACTTGTGGAGTTGGAGGAGGGAGAAAACCTAAATGTGTGAATTCAACTTATCATGTATAACCAGAAATCTATAGTCAATTTATAAAGCAGGATTTATAGAGAGAGCCTTGGGAGTTAGTTCATCAGTGGGGGGAAAATTTCCCTACTAAATGCTTTTTTTTAGATTTGGGCCCATCACCCCAATGGAAAAATAAAATTAAAAAAAAAAAGCACTTGAAAATACCAAGCAGTCAGAAACATAACCGAATTTATTCCATGCCAATTGAATTACTCATAGAAAATTTGACAGTTAGATCCACATACTACCTGCTATTCTAAAACCCTGACTAATACAGATGAAATTCTACCTGCGATTTCTATTGAAGGAATGCTGGGCATTTAGACTGAATTTTCTGGGACTAGCTGTTTTCTGCATTTTTTGCTTTTATGTTGTTAAGAACAAAGCTTTGGCTGGAGGCAATGTTCTGGAAAGAAAACATGATACACAAATGCTTTTCTCAGTGGTATGAAGAGAATATGTTCTTAATAATGCAAAAATTGCATATTGATTGGTTAAGTCAGCCTTTTTTAAGGTTTGGACTAAGGATAATAGGAGGTATAATATTTGATGAGGTCCATTTGTAACCATTTCACTTTAAGCAACGGGATGGGTGACTAATGTAATAAGGGCAAAATATATGCTAGAATTTTATACAATCTTACCACAATGACAAATGTTATGCTAGCCAACTATCAACTCCTGCAACATTGCTTCTTATGCCTCACATTTCCATTGGTTTTCAGGAACTCAAATCACATTCAGTGTATACCTCTTGCTGGCAAAATATCTGAAACAGTGTTTTACAGTGGACAATTCTATTTTACTATCTTCCTGCAGAAGAAAGGGCTAATGTACAGAAAATTTAGCAAATCGACATAGTTTCTAGTGAAACTGATTTATATGGTTATCATTCGAAAATTTGTATCATTTATAATACTGACATGCATCAGTGGCATGATTCTCAGAGTCTTTGCATGATGAAAATTCAGATGTAATGTATTTGGTATATTTCCACAAGCAAGTTTATATTGTACAGCTGTTTTTAATAAATTAGCAATCCATTCACAAATATGCAGTTTATAAATATATATGAATGATGTATGCACACATAATTGTTAGATCAAGATGAGGATAGATGTGTGCAGTAGTTACAGACATAGCCACAGACTTATCTACGTATATAGAGAATATCTTAAAATAATATCTGATGTATTTCTTCCAGATGATATTTAGTTCTTAACTGTGCATACTTCACTGATAATGATGGCTTCAATAGCTTGAAGAAAAAGGAAAATACTGGCTAGAATGAAGATATGCTTTTGTTTTCAATTTCCAACTATAGCACATATTTTTAACAGACTTAGTAAGCTGAAAATGCTGTTACCTTTCAAGAGTACTGATCTTGAGAGAGCAAAACACTGTAGTTACTCTATATGCATCAAGAGTAAATGCTAGCCAGGCATGGTAACACATGCCTATAATCCCAGAAGCTCAGGAGGCTGAGGCAAGAAGATTGTGGGTTCAAAGCCAGCCTCAGCAATTTAGTAAGGCCCTAGGGAACTCAGTGACATCCTGTCTCTAAACAGGAAAAAAAAAAAGGCTAGGGATATGGCTCAGTGGTTAAGTATCCCTGGTTTCAATCTCTAGTACCAAAAAAAAAGTAAAAAAAAAAAAAAGGTAGCAATGTGTCCTTCAGAATAAAGTGCTGACTATGAGTTATGAGGATTCAAAATTACTTAAAATTACTTGCTTGTTTTCAGGCAACGATGTTAGAAGAGTGTCCCTTGACCCTTGTGCTCCTTGAGTTGAAGCCTGGATTGAAATTCTGTGGTTTTGAATAGAGGGAATCATGACCTTCACCAAGGTATCATTCTGAAGGGAACTTCACTCTGAGAAGAAGCTCCTAGTCAGAGAGACCACCTATGGGGACATGACCAAGAGAACCTCACAGCTCTGATTCCTAAACTCCAAAGAACAGAGACATAGCCTGAATGCCAGCCGATATAAAGGGGTCTGAGGCCAGGACAAGGAGGCCAGGCCTTGCAGGTCGATGACCAGAGGATAGTTCACCAAGATTAGTAATAGCAGGTACCAGTCACTGACAAAAAGTCCCAGCTGACCCTCGCTCTGATGGGCACCAGCTATTAACAGTTTAATGTTTCCAGACTCAATTGGTTCATTTGTAATGTGGGTCTATTAATGAATAGTGGACAGGACTGTGATAAAATCATATCAAATGCCATTTTTAAGTGATTGATGTGCTGGTTGTCATGTGAAAACCACTCAATAGTTATTAATGTTTCCTGTTCATTCCCGAATGCATGTAGTATTCTACTCCTGACTTTTGTGAGCTTTCGTTTACTGATAGATTGATTAGAAATGCAGGTGCCAAAATCTTCAGTGGCAGAATTCAAAACCAAAGAAGGAGGATTTCCAGCGTCCACTGTCCCCATATAGTCACACATAATAGTCCCACAAACACACTAAACATACTGTTCCCTTTATGACTAAATTCCCACAAACCCTTGACCTGCAACAAATCTTCTTTTTATTGACTTATTTTAAACATAATCCTAAATGACTAATGAAGTACATTTATATTGAAGGTATCTGAAAATCTGTAGTAATAGATATGAGGTGTCATGAATTTTATTAGGCAGATCTGTGCCAGATGACATACTCCAAAGAGTTCAGCGAAGAGATGCTAAAGGGCCATGTTATAGAGTGAACATATCTGTCTCACCAAAATTCATATGGTGAAATTCTAACCCCTAACTGATGGTATTATTACATAGGGTCTTTGGGTGGTATAGAGGTCATTAGGATGGAGACTGTGTGAAGAATGTCAGTGCTCTCTATCAAAGGGACCCAGAGAAAGAGGGGCTTCATCAGCACCTGTCCTTGCTTCAATCTTGGACTTCAAGCCTTCAAAACAGTAAGAAATACATTTCTGTTGTTTATGCCACTCTGTGTATGTCATTTTGTTGTAGAAGCTAGAACTAAGAACGAGCATTCATTTTTAGAGCTGTGGGTAGAGTGAGAGGATCCACTCAGGGCAGGTGAATTACCTAGGGATGAACAGAACACAGCAGCCATGACCATTCCCAGGCTTCAAGGGTAAAACAAAGGAAAAGCAATACATGTAGCAAAGGGGTTGTCATTAAAGAGCTGTGGCTACAGGTAGAGAGACATAGATACTCTTGAAACAACACTCATCCATGAAAATCAGGAAAACCAACTCCTCTCTCTCTTCCCGGCCTGTCTCTTCCCATCAGTGCTTCCCATTGAGCAAACCCAACAGGAAGTAGGAGCCAAGGAGCCCAGGTAACGCAATATTGCCAATTGGTCTCCAGCTGCAGGAGGAAAAAGCAGAGAATGGAGTCTAGTTGTCAAGAGAGTAACCAGCACATCACTGGGCTGTTGGTGTGGGAATTCTCTATTTTAAGAGGAACATCGACCCAGACATAGAATAGCTCATTCACAAAACCAGGAATAGAAGATTCATTTAATAATTTCTAGGACATGTCTGTATCCACTCGGACTGGGATGTGCTACTTGGCAATTTGTTTTGTGGCCTCTTAATGAGTGGGTGTATGTCAGAAGATTTGTATAAATGCCTTTGGTCTGGGTGGCCAATGAAACATCTAACCAAAGACCCAAAGAACTCGTCATATTTGTTTCTGGAAAATATACTTTTTCCCCCCTTCATCATTTCCCCTTCTTGTCCTCCCCCTCCTCCCCCTCCCCCCTGTTTATAGTATTGCCCAATACACTCATTTTCAAATGATGCTCATTCATGTCAAGATCATAACATTTTTGCTTGATTGGCAAGTGTATCTTCAAAGACACAAGAATGTTAATGGAATCACTTTCTGTGCACCTTCCAAAGTATTTCTAAGTATTAATATACTTAAAATGTGTGAAAGATTCATACTTTAATGCAAAGCATTTATCAGAATGTGATTCTGATTTATTCACCTTTGCACAATGATGGCCTCATGTGGAAATTTTTTATTACCACCATAAAATGTTTTAAAATCAATTAGCATAAATTAGAAAATATAGATTTTCCCCATTTGAAAAGCATAGGATTGTGTGTCTTCCTGATGCTTGGATATATTGAAGGAGATAATATATTTGAAGGAGATAATAATTGAAGAATACAACTCACAAACAAATTTATTTATTTATTTCTACTTAATGTCCTGAATTATGCATTGCATCCAATATGTCTCAGTAAAGTCCATTTTTTAGAAAAACAATCAATTTTAGAATACATAAGTTACATAAAAGTAGTGATTGAATAACAGGCAGCAATTATAGGTTAGTATATTAACCCATTACTTCACAGACAGGATACTAGGTTTGCTTTGCCTTCTTTTAGAGACAGGTCTGATAATTTTTAATTGATCAAGCCATGTGATATCAAATATTTGTACCTTGAGGAACTTGATTGGAGCCATACCAGGTTTTAATGTATGCAGTAATCATATTGACTATGTAATTAGGTGTCACTCTAATTTTAGCATGCCTCAACAATTTTCTCAGCTGATCAGAGACATAAGTATTGGAATATTGACTACCTAGTGGTTTTAAGTCAGAAGAGAATTCTGGATGATTCTTTTCACTTTTATTTCAATGTTCCTCCTACTTTAAGTCCAAGCCAGTAAGAGTGATGAGTTGAATTCAGAGTCAGGGCTAGAGAACCCCAAGCCCCCATTCTATTTACACATTTAGTGTCGTAATTCCAACAATGAGAGACGATGCTTACACCGACCACTAATATATCTCTCTTGGTGATTTTTCTCTTACAAATTCAGTTAGTTTGATACCGTTTTGAGAGCTAGCTAATGCAATACTGACTCTATTTTAAAAGGCACTGTGAAAAAATACATGACTTCTAAAGTGATTTTTTAAAAACTCTACCAAAATACTTACCTTATTAAAAACACTGAAGGTGTTTGGGCAACCAAAATTTTGTACTAGAGTGAGGATTCAATAAAATGTTAACCTAAAACTAATGAGCTCTGGCAAATTTTCTTTTCTTTTTGTGAATGCTGTCTGGGACATTACTGCCAACAGGCCAGATAGATGTCCTCTGCAATAATGGTCATGAAGGTACAATGACAGATGGCAAGCCCCTGGGACTCAGGGCACTGTTGGGAAAGGAGCATGAAATTTTCACTCTGTCTTCCTTTGTCTACTAAAGCCTCCATGCTCTTTGCTTTCTTTTTCTTTTTCCTTCGTTTAAACATATGCTATAATTATCTAGATTAGGGCCTGGCACGCTTTCTGCAATGAACCAGACAGTAAATATTTTTGGCTTTGTAGACCAGTCTCTGCCCTCTGCCATATCTACTCTGCCACTGAGAATGCATACATGAATGGGTATAGCTAATTACCAATAAAACTTTATTTATAAAAATAGGCAGGGGGCCAATCTGGTCTTCAGTCTACAGTTTGCCAATTCCTGGTCTAGGTCATCCCTATTTATAGTGTCAAGAATTATGGATACATAGCTTTCTTCTGGAGCTAAAACCCCTCTTAACTGTGGGTGAAAACTAAAGGATATGAATCATGATGAGCTGTAAGCAGATTAGCTTCATCAAAGATGCCTGAGACATTGTTCTTCTTGAAGTATCTGTGTAGGGGAAGATAGCTTGCAGAAGTTTTCACTTGCCGTACTTGTGATTTCATATTTTAAATGACACCTCCTTTCATCTTTATCTTTTCCTTTGATACTCAGTTATCAAAGTTTTACATTTTGGTCCTAAATCTCAATCCTGTTTCCACCATGGCAAAATCTGAATATATTTTTACATACAATCATTTGCTTTATTTTAATTTTGCATTTGGCCTTGATGGAAGTGAATGATAGTGTGCAAGAAAGCAACATTTATTTTATATCTTTATTTTATTTATTTATTTTTATGTGGTGCTGAGGATCAAACCCAGTGCCTAGCACATGCTAGGTGAGTGCACTACCACTGACCCACAACCTCAGCCCCAACAAAGCAACATTTTGATGTCTTAATTTTAGAAATAGTTAACTCCTGTACTCGGTTCATTCTTTTCTTTTATGCATCTGAAATGAGAATGAAAATGAAGAATCCCAGGCCAGTTGACAATGAATTTTATGTTCCTAATGTTATTTTCTTACTGTCCCTGAAAATCAATGCCCTTATCTGTAATAATCAAAAATAAATTATTTTTAAATCTGTAAGTGAATTTTATATTGAAAGTGCTTAGAAAAAAGTTATTTGCCTTCTGTATAATAAATAGACAGTAATTGTTAATACATTTAATCAGCTAAAGAAAGATTGGCATATCATCAGTTTATCTGACATAATTCCATTTTATGTTAAGAAAAATTAGAAGTGAGAATTTTATAGCATCATTCCTCTGGAGAAACTAGTTAAATGAGAACTCCTTTCACTATCAATATGAGCAAAACTGGAGACACAAGTTAGAGACACAAGACTTTTAACTTCTGGATTCTTGGTATGCAGGTGGTTCCCGATATTGTTTTATTCATAATAATGATGTTGGTTGTATTTGAGATGGATGTTATGAGATTTTTCCTTGATCAATGATATCAATGAGCTCACTCACAGCATCCAAGAGGCAAGGTTTTTCTATTGTGACACGCGGATGCTCCTGGTCAACAGTCATTTGCTCACGTGAATACTGTCATGGGTTCAGTTTCAGGGCCCCCCTCCTTCCTGCAGGTAATTCCAGTGCATTTCCCAGGGCCATGTGTGAATCACTACTTATTCTCTTCACCGGGGTGGACGAGGGACACCGACAGTTTGGATTAAAGACTCTGCAAGGGCTGTCGGTGCCACGAAGTGTCCTGTTCACAATTTTGACAAGGAATTTCCTCAAGGGTTACTGGTTGCTTTGTCCCCAATGCACTACAGTTTACCTTTTTTGGCATTTATGTTTTGTAGGTAATTCTGTGCTGGAGAATCTTGAAACCATTTGACTTGTGGAAGAAAATTGCTTGGAGCACTATGAAAATATCATTGAGACCATGTGGTTTTTAAACTCTTTTGCACTATTACTCTGTTTCCCAATTATTTCCAGCTGTGTCTAGCCACTAAGCAGACGTTCACAGCCTGACTTTTAAAAAAAATATGTTTATGAAGTTCCATTTTGTTGTTGTTGTTGTTGTTTATTTTTCCAAGTGAACATCAAGAGTGAGGTAGAAAGGAAAGATTCAGCTCTACTCCAGGATTGCACCACTATTTGCCCTAGAACTCTGTGTCTGCTTTTCTTCATTTTTATAGTTTTGACTAGAAAAGGAAATAAAACTAGAATGAAGTCTCATTACTTTCTATTCTATTTATTCATTCCTGTTTGCTAACACACATGCAGATGAAATTTTGCTGATATTACTTAATAAAAAGGATGTAAAAGTGAAAATTCATGGTTCAAAATAAAGAGAGTAACCTTCTGTTGGAATCAAAACTTCATCATGAAGAGCATCTGGTTGCCAATGAATCTTATAATGAATGGATTTCAGATCTGATTTATTTATCATAATTTTGCTAATCAGTAACTTTTTCAGCTTATGCTTGTATCTATTTTGTTTGAAAGTATTCTAAAACTTAGATACCTAAACTATTTCGGGGTGCTTCAGACTCCCGTCCATCCAAATTACATAACTTGCTTGACTACATGAATCAAATATGTAAGTGTCAAGAACAGAGCCTGGTTACCTGTTCCCAGAGGGGATATTGAAAACATTTAATGACTGGTGGAGCATGAGCAACAACCAATCAGAAACAGATGCCCTGTCCAATCAAAATGGACAGCAGCCATGATCAGCAGCCATGCCAGCAGGTGCTCACCAGCTGCCAGTCATCCCTGCTTTCTCCCAGGGGAGGTCTCTGCAGCTGCTTTCAGACCAGGGAGATTAGACAGGGATAGAGAATATGTAATGATGTACCTTCTTCACTACTTGATTTTGTCAGCAGCTCTTTCTACCATCTTTAATCCTATTTTAACTTGAGATCTAAAGGTATTCCCATAACATCAAGACTCTTAATTAATTTCCTAATTCTAAGAAGAATGGAGTCATAAGCCAACATCCTGTGATATTTTGAATGAAAAAGAAATATGCCCTATTCTCAACGTAGGACAAGTTCTGACATTGGAAAGCTGCATGATGAGGAAGTTTGTAAGTTTTAGATCCAGTAGGATTTCCAATATGACTTTGGTTTTCACAGCTTAAAGTTGGGTTCAAAGCCAACACAAACATAAAAACTAAAATTTAAAAATGGATTCCAAAGTGAACAAGAGATCATTTTAAAATCATCAACCTTTCTTCTTCCCATGCAGTAGTGAAAAAAGCACAGGTCTACTCGTTTTTTTCTAAATTCCTCAAATTAAGTACGTGAGTCCAGGCACACACAGTATTTATTTTTATACACATATGAGTGAAGCCTACACCTAATTCTGTATGTTATTTGTCTAAATTTAGTTTAAATTCTACCAAAAAAATTCTATATGATGCAGAAAATAACATTCATCCCTGGTGATAAATTTAGTAACCAAAAGTTGGCAGAATATTAATAGATGTTAGAGGTCATTGCTCTCTTGCAACCACTAAAAACATGTTCTCTGTTATAAACATTTGAACAAGGTTTAAATTTGGTAGATTATTTATAAAATGAAAGCTTTGTAGACATTCCTCTCCAACATCCTAAGAGAACGGCCATCTCTTCCATCTCTGTATTCTTAGAGATGTATAATGTGCTATGAGCATGTCTCTTAAATACCAGGGATACTGAGAAAGCACAAGGGATCCTGCTTTGTAGTCAGGCAGGCATAGATCCATACATTCCAAAGATCATAGTAAAACAACCCGTTCATTCATCCTCTTCACTCCACAAAATTTTATTGAGTGTCCACACTATGCCAGAGGACCATGATGCTGCTTTGATAAACGCAACCTCATCCCTCTCTCTTCTATAAGGACATGTTCTAAAGGCAAGTAAAACAAGCTAAGTCAGAATTTAATGTAAATGGAAAAATATGCTTTGGTTGCAGTAAGGACAGGATGCTATTTGGGTGTAAAGAGAAAGAAGCTTTGTGGTTTAAGATGGGGGAAAGGATGGTAGCTGTTCCCCAAGGCATTCCAAGGATACCTTTCAGAGGCACCAAAAACTAGCAAAGCCATTAGGTAAGGAGATCTTGTCATGTGACTCAAGTTGACATTTTATAATTTAGTCATTTCTTATGCCTTGAAAATGAAAATAAAACTTCTTTGAAGTAGTCATATATATAAATAAGGATAGGATTTAGTTTATCAAAGCAATTGGTTTAGATTAGTTTACATTATTTACTCACAGAGTGGAGGAACCAGTTAATTAGGAGTAACTCACAGAGCCTGCTGCCTGTCGGTCAGCTGGACAGGCCCGGAGCAAGCTTGTATAGCAGGTAGACTGTGTCCTGGCCTTAACTGTCCTTCAATCCTGACTTTCCATTTCTCTCTTCCTTCTTATTCTATTCATAAAGTTCTCAAGTTCTTCTATCTTAGTCTTAGATATAGAAATGTAAAATTAATCTATCAAAATTGTCTTTCCTTTATTTTACATGAAAATATGCTCCAGTGAAAGTTTAATGATTATCATTTCAAATTTTTTTTATTGGTTGTTCAAAACATTACAAAGCTCTTGACATATCATATTTCGTACATTTGATTCAGGTGGGTTTTGAACTCCCAATTTTACCCCAAATACAGATTGCAGAATCACGTCGGTTACACATCTACATTTTTACATAATGCCCTATTAGTAACTGTTGTATTCTGCTACCTTTCCTATCCTCTACTATCTCCCCTCCCCTCCCCTCCCATCTTCTCTCTCTACCCCATCTACTGTAATTCATTTCTCTCCTTGTTTATTTTCCCATTCCCCTCACAACCTCTTATATGTAATTTTGT
>NW_025999894.1:3968538-4103932 GCF_001458135.2 Marmota marmota marmota | reverse complement strand
TCCCTATTTACCTCTCTTATTGTTTCTCTTGCTGAGAAAAAACTTTTCAGTTTAAGTAGGTCCCATTTGTTGATTCTAGTTATTAACTTTTGTGCTATGGGTGTCCTATTAAGGAATTTGGAGCCCGACCCCACAATATGTAGATCGGAGCCAACTTTTTCTTCTATCAGACGTAGAGTCTCTGATTTGATATCTAGCTCCCTGATCCACTTTGAGTTAACTTTTGTGCATGGCGAGAGGAGGGGATTCAGTTTCATTTTGTTGCATATGGATTTCCAGTTTTCCCAACACCATTTGTTGAAGATGCTATCCTTCCTCCATTGCATGCTTTTAGCTCCTTTATCAAATATAAGATAGCTGTAGCTTTGTGGATTAGTCTCTGTGTCCTCTATTCTGTACCATTGGTCCACCCGCCTGTTTTGGTATCAGTACCATGCTGTTTTTGTTACTATTGCTCTGTAATATAGTTTTAAATCCGGTATCGCTATACCACCTGATTCATACTTCCTGCTTAGAATTGCTTTTGCTATTCTTGGTCTTTTATTTTTCCATATGAATTTCATGATTGCTTTCTCTATTTCTACAAGAAATGCCATTGGGATTTTGATTGGCATTGCATTAAACCTATAGAGAACTTTTGGTAATATCGCCATTTTGATGATGTTAGTTCTGCCTATCCATGAACAGGGTAGAGTCTGATGACATAGCATGCACTTCTAACCTGGACATCTAATGGGTGCTAATATCCTGGCTCCTGAGGTAGAAGTAAGAGAATGAATTGTTATTGTAGTTTGCAAATGGCGAGTGTATGTGCCAATGTTAACCTTCCATGTGCTTCGGTTATACATCTATAGATTCCCTCAACCTCTGATGAAAAATACTTGGGGAAAAAAATTGCATCAGTACTGAGTATATACATGCTGTCTTCTTCTTGTTATTATACACTGAAAAATACAGTATAACAACAGTTTATTTAACATTTATATTGTATTCAGTATTGTAAGTACATCAGAGATGATTTAAAGTATATGGGAGCATGTGCCCAGATTATATGCAAATACTAAGCCATTTTGCATAAGGGACTCAAACAAGCATGTTTACATTTTGATATCCTTGGGGGTCCTGGAACTGATGCTCTGTGCATATTGAGGGAAATACATACAGATGAGTGAGTAAAATACGATAATATGCAACATATCTGTATGTAGTTGTACATAGAGATATTTATCAAATATATAGTTATTATATATAGGCATGCTATATACAAGGTTGCTATTTAGGCATTATAACTTCAAGAATTTACTTCATAAAATAATTTCAAAAAGTGATTCTGTTGTTTGTAATGAGCAGGTCCGTTGTTAATTCCATTTTATCTCAGAGCTCCCAACTGTTCCAAAGAAAATTAAACATAGCAAAAATTTCTGTCAAATACTTCAGAGGGGCCTCTGATTCCTTTTCCTTTTGCCTCTGCTGTACAATTTCAACCAGCACTTTTTTGAAAATGGGTGGAGCGGAAGCTTTGAACTCAGGGGAAGGCAGACATGAAATGCCTCGAGCACTCTAATTGTTTTTTTCTGAGAAATTTAGTAATTATGGAGAAGCTCTGTTTATTTTAATGGCTTCTTATCACCACACACAGCTCACTTCATGACCACGTTTTCTCAAGGGACTGCCATGACATCATGGAATAGCTCCAGTGTTTCCTGACACTTTAAAATTCTGTCACAGCCAATTGTCAGTATTGCACAGGATTTAGGGAGTCCAAGGGCATTCTCACGAAGCTGCCTTACATACATGTATACACATGTACATGTATATGGACGGACGTGTGTGTATGTACAGACATACTGTATAACATTTGAAAGCATATGCTATAAACTACAAAATAAAAACCATAAAATATATTAGGTAAATGAATAATAGTTTGCAATGCAGTGGGGTGAAGGTTGGACTTGTTTTATTTATTTATTTGGGTTCAATACTAGGGAGTGAACCCAAGGCCACTTTACTGCTGAACTACACCTCCAGCCATTTTTTTTTTTTTTTTTGCTAAATTTTCCAGGCTGCCCTTTGAACTTGACATCCTCCTGCCTCAGCCTCCTAAATAACTGGGATTACAGGTTTGTACCACTCCTGGCTTAAGGTTGGCCTTGTTTAAAATCATCATATATGTGGAGAACCTAAGAGGTAACTTCTCCAGGGTAGCTGGTCTGAATAAGAAACCATTCCCAGTATACTCCAAGTCCATCCAGTGCAGGCAAAAATGACAAAGAAATGGCTGAATTAAAAAGTATCTACGTACACTGTTAAAATGATTGAGGGTATGCAGTTCTATTCAGATGACAGGAGTGCAGAAGTTATGCAAATGGTACCAAAGTCTTAGGAACTGCCTGACCACTTCTCTAAATAAAGGTTTATCTTATCTTATGCTCCTGTGTGTGGGGGGGGTCCATTTTTACCAATGGTTTCTGATATTTGAAATTTTACCCCAAGGCAATGATATCTCTAATAATGCAATTTTAGCACTGGGACTGAAGGATTAGAGAGCCTGGAGGTGTTGGGAATGCAGAAATATTTTAGTGCACATAAATCACCTGACACATTTGGTCACTTATCCTAACACCTTGAAAGAATAGCCCTAGGTTCCTTTTAAGTAGAAGACAATGACTCTGTGAAAACCAGAAATCAATTGCCTTTCACTAGAAATATCAATTTCCCTAAATCTCCTTCATTGGCTTTTACCTTTGCCCATGCACACGGGACACGGGTGTGCAATTTGCATAAAACAAGGAGATAAGAAACCCATCCGGAAGCAACTTGGACAGGGGGTGTTGGGCTGAAAGGTCACTTTAGGTTGTGGCTTGGGATCTTTGACCCCAGGCACAATGTACAGCACAGCATTAGTGATTTTCTCATTTCCACTGAAAGCACTGGTCTGCTTGCGATGGGAATATCAAGTGTTACCATGGGTTGCTGCAGCTGCGAGCCATTATTTCCAGTGGCAGTGGAAATCCATTGAGAGATCTCCTGGGAGACTGTGCGAAATGCTGTGGTGGGTTTAATATTAACCCTTGCCACCACTGTAGCTAAGACTTCCGGCAAAGACCAAATTTCACTGGTCAGCGGCTGCCAAGTTTTAGAAAAAACAGACTTCATCACACGCAAAGCTTGATTTTGAGATGGAAAACAAGTGCCTTCTAATGCAACACTAGGCCCCTTGGAAGCCTTTAGTCTCCATTTGACAGTTTCACACCCTGCAATGTCTGTTTCATAGAGAGCTAGAAAGCCTTCCAGGGGGGAGAGCCTGCAATGAGGAATGCAGCCCAACTCTGAAGAACCCCGTGCCATTTTCTTTTATAGTTCAATGTGTGCCTTAAAAGAAAAAAATTATATTACATTACCAGGCACACTAATATTTTATTTCTGCAGCTATTTTTTTGGTTCTTCCTTAATTTGAAATGTCTCTATTGCTTTGTTTCATGTGTTGTTGAGGTACAGATCCTGAAAAACACACAGAGATGAAGGTATGAGAAGTAGTCTCGACTGTTTACAAGGGTGAAAAATTTCAAGCAGGCAACGCTCTCATTGTAATTTTAAAAACTTGTATACCAGCTCAGCACATTGACCCAAGTCCTGTTTCTATTTCAGAACAATCTCTACAATTAACCAGGTGCTGTTAATGGGTGGAAATAGTCATATGATCTGAAAAGTGGCTTGACCAGGGCTTCTCAGTCTGGGTACCATGGACATCTGGGGCTGGATAGTTCTTTGTTATAGAGGACTATCTTGTGATTTGTAGGATGTTTCTAAACATCTCTGGCCTCTGCCTACTGCATGCCAGTAGCACCCTTTCCCCCATGGTGTGACAGTCAAAATCAATGTTTATAGCAGCTCAATTCACAATGGCTAAACTGTGGAACCAACCTAGGCGCCCTTCAATAGATGAATGGATAAAGAAACTGTGGTATATATACACAATGGAGTATTACTCAGCATTAAAAGAGAATAAAATTATGGCATTTGCACATAAATGGAGAGAGCTGGGAAATATCATGCTAAGCAAAGTAAGCCAATCCCAAAACACCAAAGGCCGAATGTTCTCTCTGATAAGTGGATGCTGATCCATAATGGGAGTGGGGCGGGGAGCATGGGAAGAATGGAGTAACTTCAATTGGGCAAAGAGGAGGGAGGGATGGGGAGGAGGGGGCTTGAGGACAGAAAAGGTGGCGGACTGAGATGGACATCATTAGCCTGGATACACGTATGACTGCACATATGGAGAGATGCTACATTTTGTTCAATGTAAAGTTGTGTTCCATTTGTGTAAAAAAAAAAAAAAAAAGACTCTGGATCTTGCCAAGCATCACCTGGGATAAAAATCTCCTCAACATTAGCATCACTGGCCTAGAAGGAAATGGTTAGAAGGGAAAAGTACAATCATCCTTATGGCCAGAGACAATTTATACACAAACCCTAAACACTTGTTCTCAAACCCCACTCAGGCTTCACTCTCCTTCTGTTCTTCTGCTTGGGGGACTTCAAAGAGAGACATCCCCAGTCCTCTCCCTTCCCTGTGGCCTGCTGACATGCTCAGGTGGCACCCAGCTTGGCTTTTCATGTTCACTTAGAATTAAAGCCTTCAGTGCTGGGACCTGGCTCACAGCTCCTGGATGACTCTGATGTCTGACTCTTGCACCATGGCTGTCCAGGGAAGGTCCAGGTAGGAGCAGATGGGCAGCATCCACTACCCAGTCGCCCCTCTGCATGGACAGAGGCAGAATGAGGACAAGTGGCTGGTATACCCTACTATGAGCACAACGGAGCTGGTCCTTGACATTCTCAATGAGGAAAACCTTTGCAGGCCCAGTGGCTGATTCTTAGTTTAGAGAAAACTTGTCTTTATGCCACTCCACCATTTGTCCCTAAATGTAGCCTGTCCTGGAAGAGCCAATGCTGCTCCTCACGGCTGTAGCCGTTTCCACCCAATTTGGATTTAGACTGCTTGGGAATAGACTTCCTCGACACTGCTTTCTAAAAGATCCTGTATTCCCACAAGAACATGACATTGTTAAACAGCAATTTCAGCTGAAAGTTAACAAGGTTTTAAGGTAGTTAAAAAACTGCGAAAGGCTGACTCCCAGTGTGAAATACAAAACCTGTGAAATTCAAATGTGCAGGAGCGCTTTCATTTACTCAGAGCTGCGACCGAGGCTCAGAATGTTTCTTTGTTTAAAAGTAATCCATAGGCCAGCGTGTAGAGAAATGTAGGATTCTTAAAGTTGTTATTTATTTATTTTTTCTTCGACTAATTATATGAGCTGAAAATAGCTCCATGTATACATAGCTAGGTGTTTTATATGCACTCTTTGTATTTCTCTCTCTCTCTCTCTCTCTCTCTCTCTCTCTCTCTATATATATATATATATATATATATATATATATATATACACACACACACACACACACAAACAGATACATAATATATGCATAGGTTTGTAGTTGGACACAATACCTTTATTTTGTATATTTATTTTATGTGGTGCTGAGGATCGAACCCAGTGCCTTGCACGTGCTAGGCGAGTGCTGTACCCCTGAGCCCCCTAATATTCTTATATATTAATCATGGTGTATGTAACCACTTAGAAACTGTCATATATAAGATGAAACATAGTATGTTTCGATTGTGTGAACATTAAACTAGGATTCAATTCTCAGCTTGTTATGTCATTGTGGTCTAATAAGTGTAGCAACACCTGATCACCATTTCACCTGATTCTAAGTTTACTCTTAGGATAATAATTCTATGGTTTTTCTTTGCTTACTCTAAGAATTGTAAAAGGCCTTTAAAAACTTCCAGATCCATAAAATATATAAAACTAGAAGTTTGTGTAGTTGCATACTTAGAGAACCAAATACTTTAAAAATTTAAGAGCAACTGTCATATGCAATTAATTTTGCCTTAATTCTGTATATAGTGTTAAATACAGTTATTTTGTAAGCTATGCAGAGTTCTTCCAACTCTGTGATAAAATTAATCAGCATAGAGATGGTTAAACTAGGATTCAAAGGGAGTGGGATAGGAAGTGAAAATCTTTCCACCTACAAGAAGCCATCTCCCTTGTTTTATTCCACAAACTTTGTAAAATTTTTCAATATTTTGTACTTGGCTTTCATGTTTAGTTACTAAATATATGATTTTGAATGATATAATGAAATGCCTAATTTTATCTGTTGTATTTCATATAGCAGCAGAAAAGGTATCTGAAAAAACTTTGGGGCCTATGAATATTGAAAAAATAGTATCATTCTGAAGTCTATCTCATCGTATAGGAAAGAACAAGAGGATTTCGTCACGGCATAGCCGTTCATCTGTAATAAATAGTTACATAAATAAGGGACTCAAACAGTACTTTCTTTATTCATACTGTTAAAATATAGTCATTAAAATATGTAACTCATCCCTCAAAGTATATGGTCGATATTTTCTCTTTTCATTTAATACCTTTTTGTTGCAATCACTAGATGTTTATTTAGAGTAGTCATGAATCCAATTTAAAAGACAGAACTTTGAATTTGAAATATGTAGAATTGATATCATAGGATACTTTTGACTTTAGAATCAATTTAAAGTTCTGTGCTACTGAGGTTTCAGATATATCATTTGTATATAAAGAAAAGATAAATCATGATAAATCTATATGGTGTGATAGTTCACAGCAGTTTAAAATTATACAGTGATGAATTAAAAACAGGAAAGTCTACAAAGTACATTAGGAAAAATAGGCAAATTACAAAATTCTGGAGCTGGTA
Source organism: Marmota marmota marmota (assembly GCF_001458135.2). Taxonomy (NCBI): domain Eukaryota; kingdom Metazoa; phylum Chordata; class Mammalia; order Rodentia; family Sciuridae; genus Marmota; species Marmota marmota. The sequence goes on along the minus strand of NW_025999894.1, from coordinate 4,097,122 downwards.
TAATCAAATGCTATTATATATATTTACACACATATATACACAAATATATAAAGTATATATTTATATATGTAGAATATGTATCAACATATATTTATATCTGTCTTATGTGTAGTATATGAAAATGGAACAAAAATATTATGAACACACATGAATATATAGAGAAAATATCTAAAGGCTGTAGCTTATCTCTGGGAGGTAGAAAGCAAGGGTCATTAAAAAATTATTTTATATTGGTATATGCATTTTATAAATGCTGTACAATTGTTTTTTTTATTTTATAATCAGAAAAAGTTTTAAAATGCTAGAATCTTTTCAAATATAACAAAAAATAATTTGATTAGAACATAAGAAAAATCCAGTTTGAGGAATTAATTCTAGAGCAGATGGAAATATGATGGCTATATATGTGTCTGCCTCCAAGTACATTTTGAAGAGTATAAAATAAAAACACAATTAGAAAACAAATAAAAAGGACATACAAAAAGGGTTCTAACAAATGTGAGAAATAAAGAGGAGAAATTATTAAAATGTCTCTTGAAACCAGATTTATTTTACTATATTTTTTCCCAAAGAGTTAAGCTTTTCTTTTTTATATAGATGTCTAAGTCATGACAAAAAGGTTTCACTTTCCACTCTAATGGACGTATTTATTGAAAGATCAAGAAAATTTAAGGAAAAGGAAAATTTAGACATGTAAAATAGTATTTCTATTTATATTCAGGTGATTGATAAAATCTAAGCCTTTATCTGCATTTCACTGACAAAAAATAATTGAGCTTTCCTGTCTTTAAAATTGTTCTTAAAATTACAAAAAAAAATGTAAACTGTCATTAAAAATTAATAATTTGCAGAAAAATCCAATGACATTCCTTCAAGTTATAGAGATAATGAATATCAATTGCTGCCTTGAAACACTTCTATTTGTTAACTATCTTTTTATTTAAGTATAATTTTGATAACATAAGTGTGTAGGAGTTAAGTCACAGAGTAAGAGAGCACTGCCTTTACCACTTTCTGAGTTTTAAAGATGTTTTTATCATTGAATCCAGAAAGAAGAAATGGGAAGGTGGGCTACACATGGCGTCAATGCACTTTAATTAAGTGCAATAATCCCCCTTTCCTGGGGTTGCTGTGTTAAGATGGGTTCCTCTGGACATTGACCTTCAGGGCGCCTATTTTTCAAGAGCCTCCATATGTATATGTGGACTTCCACTGCCCTCTGTTGGAATAGTGTGGAAGTTCAGGTGGTTTCAAAGATGAGAAATTGTTTCATTTCCTTAGTTTTGGTGTTTTCATCTTTTAATATAAATCTGCTTGAGAATAAAATACCTTAAAAAATGTCAAAGTTAAGGAAGGGGTCCTTAACTTCAAAGTATGTAAACTTCATTTAATACATTTGTTTACATGTTAAAAATAAGCCTAAACTTTCATAAGCATCTCATTATATGTAAATAATGCATATAAAAGAAAACTTTTTGCTTATTGAGACAGAACAAAGACTTTTAAAATGTTCTTGAAATAACAATTTTTCTTGCTCTGGAAGGAACCAAATGTAAAATATAATACTTCAGAAAAATTCATTATAATGGCATCATATTATCAACTTTTGTTTTTAGGCAAATACTATGGAGAGTAAATTCTTTTAAAGATTGAAATGCATTAAAATCTGCAATTCATTTTATGCGGCTTTGGCTGAGTTAAGTCCAACATTGACCCTTGTTTCAGTGAGGAACTCTGGAGATGGAAGCCTTTGATCTGTGGTGCAGATGGTGATCCCTGTGCTTCTAGCAAAAATCCTCCACAAATATACAATAAGAAGTGACCTGGAAAAGTCACCTCATGGACCAGTAAAGAAGTGACCAGAGGTGGACGCAGAGGTGCCCAACACTATCTGGCTGGAGGCTTTGTTATTGATTGGATGTCAGTTTTTAATACATTGGATACTGCTTTTCAGCTAAAATTTAAAAATCTCTCCTCCCTTTTCAACATCTGGTTTAGCAATTCCTAGAGAGACAAAACAGCCCTTTCTCTCTCATCCCATCTATTAAAATGTACCTAGGTCCTGAGACAGAAATGAATGACCATGTCAGAACTGAATACTTCTACTCCAGTATTCTGCAAGAAATAAGCCCTAATGCCTAAAACCAAAATATTACAGTAGGACAATCTTCCACAGTGCAATTGATGGAAAATTAGCTTGGTTTCCTGTTATATCTCATGAAGTCATTTGTTACATCAAAATGCATGAAATATTATAATTAGTTCAATTTATTTCTTTATTTAAAGAACAAAATAATTTAAGTCCTTGTATCTGATCCTTTCGTGGTTGCTAAGTATTTTAATTTATAATAAACTATTTTAAACATATGTTCCATAAAGTGTTTCCAAACAATAGTTACCATATTGAATATGCAAAACCAGAGACTGGATTTATTCAAAATGCTTACATGTTGCAATATAGGGATAGACATTTATGGTGAAACTTGTACTTTTAACTATAGAGAAATCTTTAGTAACTGAGTCACTGTATGTCTCTTTTATAAAAGCAAACTTTCCTAATATAAACAAAGTTCTTTTAATAAAATGAAATGTCAGTCTGAAGAAGTGATCACACATTTTGGGGGGTCCCTACAATTAACTAAAATATAATAAAACAAAAAATTGATAAAAACCAATAATGTACATGTCTGTATATTGTCATATGTCTGCCATAAGGTCAGGGATATTCAGGTCTCTGTAATTGATATTTTATATCCAGGTATCACCATTGTTAGAGATACGAGACATCAGTCTTTTTAGTAAGAGAAAAAAAAAGACTAAAACCTAGGTTGTAAATTATAATATAGTTTACGCTGGGCCTCAACTAGCATATATCCTGCCTGTATGGATAATGATGTCAATATGTAGGTTTAGTCATTGCTGATAATCTTACATCACTTATAAAAATGTATCACTTCATGCATAATTTAAAATAAAATATCATTAGAAAGAATAGTGATTAAAGTGATGAAATTGATTTCAGTACAAAAGTGTTACTGTTGGAAACCATGGGATCAGAATTCATGAATATTCTAAATATCTTTTTACCCAGCACCAAAAGTTCATCCAAATCATCATTGTTTAAAATCAAACCTGCTGCCATGTGTCATTAAAAGCACATTATTTTGTGAGTGCTATAAAACAGAGCAGGAGGAAATGCATTAATGAAGGATTTCAAGATCACTTATAGTTACTCGAGGAGCTAAGAAATAGCATATATTTCTTTAAAGGTTGTCTTTGGGCAATCAGTCTTCTCCACTTCCAACTCATTGTTCTCTTGTAGCTGTGCAGCCTGGACTCACAGGGCTGGCGTGGAATGCAAATGTGGCACTTCTGTCTCCCCACTGCCTTCTGGAGTGTTCTTCATGAATCGGTCCATCCACAGAAAATTGCAACCATGCTGCAACTCAGAGAATGAGATGAGAACGTGAAAGCTTTACCATCTCCGCCGCCTTCTCCTCTTCTAGAGGCTTGTCTAGCATTGTCTCCTGGCCACAAGCGCCACCCCATTCACTGAAAGTGCCCCATAATAATTCTTCCTCTGCTGTTCTTGCCTGTTCCCTTCAGGAGCTCCAGGCTGTGGAAGCACGAGGTTAGAACTGCCTAGGTTTAGGCTATTTTCCCTTTAAATTTTAACCAAAATAGGTAATGAGAAAATAATACTAAAAATACTCTATCTTGATTTCAGACACGATGGATTATGTGAATTTCCAAAGTGGATTGGGGCTGGGGATGCAGAAACCTGATGAAAGGAACCCTTAGGTACCTCTTGATTTGAAATTGATTCTTTAGCATCCTGTTTCCAAAACATCTTTTGTGCTCCCTGACACATCTGTGTTTTCTGTTTGAGGGATGCTCCCAATTTTAATCAAGTGAAGAAGATGATGACTTGAGTTTACTAACTTAGTACCTGTCTCTGTGCTAACCTCAGCTCCTCCCCATAGGGCTTCCACAGTCTTCTCCACAGCGATGGAGAAGGATGCTTTTTCATAGGTCCCCAATTTCTACTCTTATGACACCCTCTGTTCAATAATTGAAATTACAGAACCTGTCACTGGAATTACCCACAGTCGAAGAACAATATTTGCAAACTTTCAAGTAAATTTTAAATGGGTTGATATTAGAAGAGTCAGACAACTGTGTTTGTGGGGGCTGATCAACAAAATATGTATTCAAATTTGTAAAAGTTTGGTACTTTTATGTTCCTCTTCTTCTACAGGATATAATTGGAGCTACTGAAATCAACTTTATTTTTAACTTTACAAGTTTTTTTTATTACAAAATGTTTTCACTTGATAATATCTTTAAATAATTAATGACAAAACATTGTGCTATTTATAAAGCCTTAATTGGAAAAGCATTAATTTTTATTCTTAACAACACAAGGGGGACACGGTTTCCTTTTCCAATAGGCAGCAGCCCTATTATATAATCCAGTTGGTTAAAATATCCATAAATACCATGAATTCACATTAAGTATAAATAAAATGTTAAAAACATATTTTTTTAGCCTGATAATTGAGGGGGAAAATAGTTCATTCTAATTTTATTGCAAATATTATTGGAGCCCATATGTTCACTGCTAATAGACTTTTCCAAGAAACTATATTTTGTGCCCAATATTACCAAATCCAAGTGTAGTGGCACAATTTCCATGCTGAAAGAGTCTATCCTTAGCTCAGGAGATGTCTTCTAAATTTATATTATTAGCCACACATAGGACAAGGAAATGTATACATTGGGAGAAGAGAATAATATATCCATCTTCACAAAGAGCAGAAATTATTACTTTAAAAAATGTGTTATTGAATTGACAACTTATATTGCATGATATTCCATTGGTAGCTCCATAGTAGCATATTTGTGGACATTGTAGAGTATATTACATTAAATGCAGAAACACTGAGATGATTTTGTGGATATTCATGGAAATGAGCAAGTCTCTGCCAGTCATCAGGAGCGATATGCTAAATAAAAGGTAGTTGGCTTGTTTCCTAAGATTATTGTTAAACATCCTTTTGTATTTATGGGGGAGATTTTCAAACAAGAGAATTTCGTTTTCCAAATGGTTTCCATGGCTTCGTTTGTTTTGCATTTTCTTAGCACATGGATTAAATTATCTGAGAGGAGAGGAAATGAAGATGGTAACAATCCAATAATTCCTCTTCAGCGAAGAGCATTTAAAATTCAGTAACCATCGACGTTTAATTTCTTCCTCATTAGAACCAGGAGAGCAGAGAGATGGGGAGAGGGGGCTGATTTAAGAACATTGCAGCTCATTCTTAAAACATCGTGGTATTTTTCTTGAAACAGAAGGTAGTAATCAATGAGAAGTTATTCAATGTGGTTCAGCTCATATAATACTTTCCTGGTGTTAGTCTAACCACTATTGCTTTGCACCTTTTTTTTTTTTTAAACCTTAGTAGACTCTTGAAGGTCACATCTGTTAGGGCACATAATGGTTTTTAATCACACTTTTCTAAATGACTAGAACACAAGTATGTGAGGGGAGCAGCACTTAAACCGAAGCTTGATCCCTGTTGTAGGATATTTGGGTGGTGATTTTCTGGAGGATTGAATGCGAAATGGCAGAGACCTCTGCTGAACCCAAGCCAGTTGATATACAGCTGAACAATCAAATGCAGGCAGACCCCCACTCTGAGTAAGTCCCCTCTCCCAGAGGAGGATCAGGGAGAACACAGTTTCAATTTTAGGGAAGCAAAGAAGGCTAGAATAATATATTATCTTTACCGGCCCTTGTCTTCAATTCCAAACACCTCTAATGCACCTTAAATCCACATCAGATCAGTTTCAACCAAATTATAATAAGTATTCACAGTACAGTGCCCCTTCCCCAAGTTTGAATTAGGTGCTAAAAACAAATTTTTCCTCTTTTTTTAACTTACATTTAACTAGAGTCGTTGATGATGTGCTACTGACTTTTGTTATAAAGCTTGGAATAAAACTCAAATACTATAGTCCATATCAAATTAACCTGCATATATTTTCAGTAGTTATTTTTATTCTAGGGGCAAAAAGACCAAATTTAGAAATTAAATTTAGAAATTAAATTCATTCAATAACAACACTCTTCCAGGCAGTGAGGAAATGACAGCTACAAACAACAAGGACCTTTCTCGTGGGACTTCTAGTCTCTATATATTGGTCTGGAAAATAAATACACACTAGATAAGTTCAGAAAGTAACAAATGTGATAAGGTAGATAACACAGAGGGATGGAAAAGGAATGACTGAAGGGTCCTGCTCATTTGTATCTTTTGTGAAGATATTTTGAAGACATGACATTTGTATTGCGACCTACAGGCAATCAACACTTAACTCTCAGAAGAGTTGAAAGCAAAAATAAGAACAAAATCTTATATAAAGAATGTTAGACAAATCATTGAAACATCCAATATGACTGGACCCCTTGAATGAGGGAAGCTTATTAATGGATGAGCTCCAGTTTGCACAAGGCCTTGGAAGTCATGGTGAGTTTTTTCACATGGGCCATCAACATATTACGGCTGGGGATGTGGCTCAGTGGTTGAGTAGCCCAGAATTCTATCTCTGGTACCAAAAAAAAATAAAAAAAAGGGCTCTATTGTCCAACATTTTTGATATGTTTGCAATATTTTAACTATAGGTAACTTGAGGCATCTGCTGTCAAATCTATTCCTAAGTGCTAGTATATTATGTGCATGTTTTAGTTTGCTTTTGTACCATGGAGACCAAAAGACCTGAAAAAAAAAAAAACAATGCAGAGGAGAAAAAGTTTATTTAGGCTCACAGTTTCAGAGGTCTCAGTTCATAGACGGTCAAGTACATGTTCTAAGAAGGAGGTGAGGCAGAACATCATGGTGGAAGGTTGTGACAGAATCAAGCAGCTCAGGACATGACACTCAGGATGCAAAAACAATGTCTCTGCTCACCCATAATGAAATATATATTCTAAAGGCAAACCACCAGTTTCCCACCCTGTCCAGCCACACCCTACTTGTCTATAGTTACCACCCAGTTAATGCATTCAAGAAGATTAATGCACTGACTAGACTTAGGCTCTCAAAACCCAATCATTTCACCTCTAAACTGCCTCGCATTTTTGTCTAACTCTTGAGTTTGAGGGCCACCTTGTATTCAAACCATTACAATACCCAAATAAGATAGATCACATTACCTCAGAGACATGATCATTTCCTTCCATTTATGAAACTTATTACTTGGTAGGTAGCAACATCAAAGCCATCCTGTTTGTTATCTAATTTAATTAGATGTAAATAACAACAGTGATTTACTAGCCCTAGGGCAAAGTAATTTTTTTTAAAAAAACTTTATATCCTTAAAGAGTTTATAATAAACACATGGTATTTATGACATGTAAAGCCACTGAGGTCAATAAAAAAACACAATAAAACATTTGCTCCTTTCTTCCTCATTTAAAAAGATTAATCTTTTGATTTAGTGACTGAATAAGAGCCAAAATGATGACATATGACATTTGAAGCTTGGAGAAGAAAGCACTGGTTTGGTAATAGTATATGTCCATAGCAATTATACCCAGAATATCATGAAAGTTAACCTGAACATCAAGGAAGGAAAGAAATTCTGAATCACTATAGCCTAAAACATATGCTATATATAATACATGTGAAGCATACAAATATAAATACTCATATATAAAATTCAATATTAAATTTTTTAAGTCCCATAATTGGTGTCAATGAAATGCATTGATAATTTATTGATGGCCTATGACCTGAAAGGCAGGGACTATTCTGGGAAAAGTGAGTCTAAGATCCGAGACAGATGGTCCTCCTCATGCATCTGAAAGGGAAGAAGGGTGACAGGCAGCATCAGCAGGCAGTGCTATGGAGGCCTGCCGCAGTTTGGCTGGGCAAATAACCTGGAGGTGACAAGCAACTTGAAGGTTGAAGCGGGAACTGCTTTATTGCCGGGAAACTCAGCAGGAACTGAGCAGGAACTCAAGGTAGCGGGCACCCAAGGTAGCAGGAGCCACCTTATTGCAAAACAGCAGAGGTATATATACCTAACTGATTACACACAGCTTGACTCAATTAGCATTATCCAGTTACGGCAATCAGCCAATAAGGAATCCCCACCATCTGAATGGCTCTGTGGTGTTGCTTCACAAACCACTCCTCCTGGCAAACTGCCAGGCGCCATCTTGACTTGATTCGGGGCCCCCAACAGAGGCCAGCAGCAGGACGGGAGCAGTGGACAGCAGGAAGCCACAGAGGCCCATGCAGCTGAAAGGCCGAAGCCAAGGAGCTTGTGGCAGCCTCAGGAGGAGGCCAGGAGAAGAGGGCAGGAAGGACTCTCCTTGGAGAGAATCCAGTTAAACCTCCGACAGAATATGGAGTAGGACCTGCAGGTGAGGGTGGGGAATGGCAGAAGCACAAAGATTTGCCAGACAGAGGACACAGCAGAAGCACATCACAGGGGTGAGATGGCCAGTATTTTAGGGGACAAATACATACGTGTTTTCAATATATAGACATCACTACAAATGCACGTGCATACGCTTTGAATCTATCACACAATATGAATTATTTTCACTTCATTATTTATTAGGACCCTAGGAGGCCAATGCACTTAAAGTGATTCAAAATGAATCATTCTTCAGGATTATTTTTCCCCCCTCTGGATAGGCTTTTTCCTCAATACCAAGATGTATGAAATAATAATATTTGCATTCCATCAGTTTTATCCATTCACCTGCATTTCCAGAGGATGTTAAACAGGATAAAAAAGATGAGGCACAAACACATCCATTTTGCTGATTCTAGTTGATAGTTTGACATGGCAGGAGTTTAAAATTCCATTTTAAAGTAACACTATAGATATCATCTTAAAAACTTAAATTCCTAAACAAATCTTAAAAACAATCAAACAAACAAACAACAAAGGCCTAAGAGTAGTTTGATTCTTAAGAGAATTCCAATTTACATAGCCAGGAAGTCCAATCACATGTAAGTATAAAGGACTCATTTTTGAAGTCTCCACTCTTCTCAGTACTTTTGTGAACACTAATAAAGACTCATTCTCAGTTTTAAAGCTTCTTGTTTTAAAGGCAAACAGCTGCTAATTCCAATGTTAAAACAATACAGTTAATCTGAAATAGGCACAGGGATTATGATTGTTTTATCCAAATCCCCAGGAAAATTCCTTTCTTTTATGGACATCTTCTGTCACCGGCTTTCATTGCTGATCCACCTCTATGGTGGAAGTTTTGCAGTTCTTTCTTAAGGTTTGGAAATGAAAACCACGAATAAAACCAACAAGTGGATCTAAAATATCAGCCAGCAAATGCTTCTGTTTCTGGAAAGACAGACCATGATTCAACACTGTGCATTTGTCTGACCACCTTCAAAACAGTCTTACATTTCATCGATGGCATGAAAATATCTACAAGCCTATACAACTTATCAAAACCTGAAAAGGGGGAAATAGAAGAAATGTATCTTAAAATATGATTGTGGTGTGGGGTGGGGGATGAGAAAGAGGCCATGTTATTTGTATGAAAGAAACAGAAAGAAATCACACCATGCATCTTACACAAATGGTCCAAGGTAGGTCAGGTCGAACGGGACGGTTTAGAGTGAAGACAAGACCCAGACCAATCCTGCTAGGATCTGCCCTGTGGCTAGATTTACTTCCAGCATCTAGTGGGTACACTTTCCACTGATATCCTTTAAATAAGCTTTAATATTTTTTTGTGTTAAAATCTCTATTGTAATAGGGAAAATTGAGGAAGACACTTATTAAAAAGAGGCAGCAACACATGTGGTATTATTTTTATAGCCATCCAGTGTGTTGATACAAAGTAATACATTTGAGTCAAACATCATCTGTGTGAGTAGTTAAAGTGAAAGCTGATCTGACTTTGCACTGTGGCCCAACTGGCTGTCCAATTAGCAAAATGATTAGCCAGGCTAATATCAACAGACCCATTCCTATGTCAATTTGACAGTTATATTGCTTCACAGATTTCAGCCTCTCCCTGGGGCCTGACCATGATCCATATATCCTTTTGGATACATATGGATAAATCCTTAATGAAGTACCACCCATTGGGTTTCTACCGGAATTCTACATCAGCATTTTTTTTTTCAAGAATACAAAAATACTTCAACAGTTTCCAAAACCAGGGATATTTTACTTTTTAAAAAATCTATACTTAATCAGGACTGCCTCTACCTTATTTTCTGAAAAGGTTTATATAGAAGTTTGGGGAGTTATACAGCAAATAACATTGAACATGAGGCATATCTTTGGCCTATAGATAAAGGGAATAAGAATAGTTTAAGTACAAATGATTTATACATTTTAATTCTGTGATTTGAATATTATTCTAATTAAAACCTCATAAATCCCGTAAATATATATTTACAATAAAGACTTGGAAATAATCTACCTATTGACACTGTAGCTGAACATGAATTTTTGTCAAGGGGAGCCTCTCAATATTCTGTCTCTTTTCCAGACAACCTATTGATTGGCCCAAAGTCTAAAAAGTTGGATAAAATAAAATTTTATTTTGAAACTTTGTAAGCTTCATAAAAGAAGTAGAAATTTGAGATTCATGTGAGAAATAAGTGTGATTTCTAAATCCTAATAATATTTCAGCAGGCATCCATCAGGGAATCTGGATAGACTCAAGGGGTTTTACAGGGCTCCCCAAAACAACACACACTTGTCTTTGTGCATGCTGGGGAAGGGTTAGTGTTTTCCTAGGTTGGGTGAGTGTGCTATGGTTTTCACCACTTTTTCAAAAGGATCTGAAGCTTACCAAAGCATCATAGTCCTGTCTTGGAGAACTCATTGTATAAAGTCAAATTCCAAAGAAGAAAGTGTGCGTATTTTTCATTTGGTCCTGAAGACACACACTGTTCTTCTATACACTGCCCCTGAGCCAGGGGGAGCCTGTCTCAGGAGTACATTGACAGACTCCCTTTGGGATTTCTGATAGGATTTGTCAATAAAGAAGGAGAGGGGAGCATCCATCCAGGTGTCTATTCCCCACCCCCTCCATGACAGTGGAAACATGCTTGTCCTCGAATCCCACCTGGCAGCACAGGTGTCCAGTTCCCTCTCTCTCTGTGTCCCCCGCTCCTTCATGTCTGCAGGTCTAGGGGCAATAACCACAGTCTTACCATCTCTGGGTATGACACAGTCCTTGGTGGCTTCTCTATACTCTGCCCACAAGTGGTAAGCAGCCACAGTGAGTACCATCTCTTTCCACCATCTCAATGGACAGACAAGTAGATAAACTAGCGTTAAGCTCTCCCTCCCTTCTTTTGCTGAGATGGATGGGGTAGGTGAGACGAAAAGCAATGTGCTTGGCAAAAATGTGTCATCGTGTTAGAGTGATCACGATGGTTAGACCCCAGCTGCACCAGGAAAGTAGCTTGCAGTAGGCAAAAGTCATTAACCAAGGTGAGTGGGGAAAATGGTAGAGATCAGTTTTCTCTTGAATAAGGAAGGACATAAATGAAATGATACTGATAAATGAAAATTGATTATTAACCTCAAATAAAACAACAAAGAACTTGTACATCTTATCCTACAAAATGGTTTGAAGTCATTAAATGACTATGAATGGGAAGGTGAATAACTATGAATGGGAAATTCAAAGCGACCTCAGCAACTTAACAAGGCCCTAAGAACCTTAGCAAGACTCTGTCTCAAAATAAAATGTAAGCTGGGGGTGGTGACACATGCCTGTAACCCCATCGGCTCAGGAAGCTAAGGCTGAGGATTTTGAGTTCAAAGCCAGACTCAGCAACTTAGCAAGACCCTAAGCAACTTAGTGAGACCCTGTCTCTAAATAAAACATAAAAAGGTGGGGGAATGTGGCTCAGTGGTTAAGCAACCCTGGGTTCAATCTTCAGTACCAAAAAGAAAAAAATTATATATATATTCTCCTGAATCAGAAGAAGAAGAAGAAGAAGAAGAAGAAGAAGAAGAAGAAGAAGAAAAGAAAGAAAGAAATACAAAATTTGCTCATAACTTTTAAATTTTACAGAATTTTTTAAATTAGAAATCTTAGTTTTGTGGCAACATTATTTTTGTAGATTTTAATGTTTGAGGATTCTACAGTTGAGCAATATCATACCTATTTATTATCTCAATAATCTTTTACTGAGCTTCATACATTAAATTGATATTTTAAATAAATATTTGTTAAAAATATTCATAAAATGTCCTCTAAGAAGAACTTAAATGCTCTAGATTTGGGTAATATTAATTGTTCTGGAAAATTGACTTTACCCAAAGAGAATTTATTTATTGAGTTTTCAGTGTCAATGTGAATCTAAAATGGTATAAGTTTTCTTCTTAATACTTTCTCAGAGTGGAGATTAATGAAACCACTTTGGCATTTGCAGAAAATCTATATCAGTTAGCTTTTATTTGTAGAACATTTTTGCATCTTTTTTTGCATTTATCCTTTATTTTATGTAATGTACACCCACATATAGTTACTCTGAAGTCTTTTTGCCCTTTGAACCGAAACCATTTTTTAAAACATTTCATTTAGAAGTATTGAGAGTGAGGTCTCATAGTACACTTTTTCTGGACTCTTTTTCCTGACATTTGACTCACACAATCCATCTCATCAAAGGAAGAGGAGGGGAGCTTAAAATTAGCTTTGTTCATCTAAAATTGTTCCCAAACATATTTAATCTCAAACTAAATAAACAACATTAACAACTTTTTGTTGGTTGTTTTTTAGATGGACTCTCACCATGTTGCCCAAGCTGGCCTGGAACTCCTGAGCTTAAATCATCCTTCAAACTCCCAAGTAGCTGGGACTACAGGTATGCATCATCATGCCCAGCTAACATTAATACTTTTTAAGCAATAGGAAAGAAAAGAGATGTGATCTGAGAGATGTATTCTTTATGAACCTAGACAGATGTGGTATAACTTCCATTTAAAATGATCATATTATACACCAGTAGTTCACTAGCCTATTTTATTTTATTAATGACCTGTGCACAAATACATGGGCTCATCTCAATTTAGATATCCTATTAGAAGCATTCAAGTTCTTTTTGAATAATATTTTTCCCTAAAGTAGTTTTCCTTTGGGTTGAGTCAAAAGCTGGATCCATATGTCTTAGTTTGCTAAGACAGTGATCAAAATGTCCTCTTAGAAATAGCACATAATTCATTGCCTGGCTCTTATTTAGAAAGCAGAATAATATATTTCACTGTTAGGTAACAAAAATCTATATTGTTTAAAATGTCTGTAATCTGAGTTCTTTTCTTTCCCCCTAAAGTGACATTGACTGAAATCTCTCCATAAAGAGAATTAGGCTATTGCTTCTAGTTCAAATGCATACCCCTTCATTTCCTCTAATTTTATACAATGTAAATAAATACTCTGTAATGTTCAGAGGCTACTGGAAAACTCTGAATGCCTATCATGTGTTCTAAATAAGGCCTTCTTGAATAAAGAATTACCTTTGAGCTAAGAAAAGTAATAGTTGCTAAGGAGAAAGGTCAAGGAGAGCAAGTGGGCTTTTTCCTGTATTTGTCTGTGAGAATAAACATATGGAGGAAAATGTTCTTCTATAAAAGAATTCAAACAAAGCAAAAGTCTTCAGAAAATAGATTGCCATGGAAAGTTTATTTAAACTTAAGACTCCCGCATGGAATTAGCCAAGTTAGCCTGCATTGAATTGAATGAATAATTCCATTCCAATATGGTCCACTTTCCTTTAATTTCTATGAGTAATGTTTAGAATATTTGTGCCCAGTAGAATATGAGACATTTCAACATCAGCAAATTGAGCACAAGAAATAAAACCCTGAAAGAAATGGGTTTGTAACTTCAGTGCTAGCTAGACTTGTTCGGACTCAGAATAATGCTAAAAGAGAAATATAATATCAGAGAGTATATTAAAAACAACAACAAAAACAAAAATCCTAGATTTCAAATGTGCAGCACTCACTGGAATCATGAGTTCTATATTTCAAAACCTATTTCTATGGAAAACATTGCATGCAATTCTTACAGTGTTTCACAAGCACACAGAGAACAAAACAATTTGAATTGCTAGTTTATTAGAAGTATGTGTATTTGCAACGCAAAGTGTTATAGCTAATGTCTTCCCTCACAGAATGCATTTTGCCTTTCCTTCCACTGATGTATTCTGAATAATCAGTGGAGCTTTGTTTGTAACATATGACATAGTCCTTTGTGAGTTTTGACAAACTTTTATAATGAGGCTGTGAAGCTAAATAGGACTCAGAGTATTAAGCAAATGAGTCATGGTTAAAATTTTCTCAATTTGCCTTTGATGAATTAATCATAATGGAGAATTTTTGAAAGCTTCTAATAGTACTAAAACTTAAAAAACTGAAAAGCTATTGTGAGACTCAAGACTGATTTTCCTTTGTCATTAGCGTTGGATATTTTGTTTCTAGTGCTAAAGAAAAAAACCCTTGTAAATGTGAATACCTTGTGAATGCCAGTATGTGTTCTGCACATACTTATCTACACCCTTGGATCTAAAGAATATGATTAAAAAAAAAAACCTGCTCATACACTAATGCTGTGCCTACTGGAGGCATAGCATCAAGATAGACAATCTGCTTTCCCACACTTTCTTTCTCCTGTGTGCTCCTTGACTTAATGACCAAGATCTGGGCTATTTGGAAAATAGGTAGCTGTCACTCAATTTTCTGGTCACCCAGGATCTAGTGAAGAAAGAGGAGGAGGATGGATAAAAACACACCTGACAAGTCCAGTCACAATTAAAAAGAGAGAAACAAGTTCTGGTGGTCTATTGCACAGTAGGGTGACAGTAGATAATCTTCTGTACCATATATTCCAAAAATCTAGAGGAAAAGATTTTACATATTTTCACCACAAAGAAATGATAAATGTTTAAAGGGGAAAAGATATTCTAAAGGTTTAGACTTGATTTAACTATAATACTATGGGCATAATACCACTAGAAGCAGATGCTTCTCATTCATATCTAAAAGTAAAAAGTGGAGGTGGACCTGTCCTATCAGACAGTCAATCACTTTATTAAACTATATTAACTTGGATTCTGTGATATTAGGGCAAGAATGTATGGATTGATCAGTCTTGTAGAAGAGATAGCTCAGAAATAAGCCCTATGTCATGTCATCTCCTTAGCCAAGGTCTTGTCATGTTTAATTTTACACTTACCTTTTCTTTTATTCTGTGTTGGTTTGCTTATACACACCACCTTCCAGGGAAATGCACCTAAAATGTTGTAATTGTGGCACCAAGACTTTGAATGAACGAAGTGGCTTATGAAATAATAAAGGCAACATTGAACTATTCCAGATGATTTCAGTTTGCTTACACTCTAAGTGCTTGCCTTTCATAATTACAAAATATAAATAAATAAAATGAAATAAATAGAAACTTATTCTAAAAAAATACTTTAAAAAATAACTCAGCAATAAAAAAGAATAAGATCATGGCATATGCAGGGAAATGGATGGCATTAGAGCAGATTATGCCAAGTGAAGTTATCCAATCCCCCAAAAAACAAATGCCGAATATCTTCTCTGATATAAGGGAGGTGACTCAAAATGGGGTTGGGAGGGAGAGCAAGGGAGGAAGATTACCTCTAGATAGAGAATAGGGGTGGGAGGGAAAGGGACGGAGAAGGGGAAATAGCATGGATGGTAAAAGGAGACCTTCATCACTATACAAAATACATGTATGAAGATGTGAATTTGGTGTCAACATACCTTACATACAATCAGAGATATGATAAATTGTGGTATAAAGGTGTATTAAGAATTGTAATGCAAAATTAATTAATTAATTAATTAAAAGATAAAATATAAATAAAAAATAACTCGTGGACTGGGCTTGTGGTGCATGCCTATAATCCCAGCTTCTCAGGAGGCTGAGAAAGGATTATTGCAAGAACAAGGCCAGTCTGGGCAACAACATCCCATCTCAAAAACAATCAAAAGCAAACAGAAAATGAAAAGAAAAAAAAAATAAGTCGTGATGGACTTTCACATGAGCACTTTTTAAAATAAAATGTTGATGCTCTAATAGAATGTATTTGCTTTTTCCTACGTTTTCCTTATTGTATCATTTAGCATCAATGATGGAGACACACTAAAAGCATGCTACTCCAACCACATTTTTCCTGCTTCAGTGCTTAATTTTTTAAATGAAATAAAATATGATAAGTTATACCTAATAATAAAATATTCAACAGAATGAATTTGCCATCTTATCACAGATACACCCTTGGCAAACCCTGAACTGGTCTTAAAAGCATCTTTTGTCAGCCAAATGTGGAGCCAAAAAATAAGTTTAAGATCTTAAACTTGCACACACATATACAAAAAGGTCCTGTGAGTATATTTGCACATATTAATATAGCCCACAGATCTTTCTTAAGGTGTTCTTAATCCAAGAAATATGACTTATCAACTGTAGATGTGAAATAGCTAAGATATTGTAGAGAACACTAAAATAAAACTAAGTTTTGCTAACATTTTCTAATTTAATAATAGAATCATTATTAAACCTGGGTAGGCACTAAGAATGTTAAAAGGTTGAGGGATTGAATGCACGTGGTAATGAAAATTCACTGAAGATGTAAAATAAGCCAAGAGTGAAAGAGAGCAAGGCAAGTTGGGAACCCTCACCCCTCTGTGTGTGTCTAAGTTGCCTGGCTTCTGCATGGCAGTGATTTCCAAGCATACAAGGGGGAGAGGTCATGGAAGGAAGGAAAGGGTTTATTGCTGACAAAGAGAAGATGGAGAAATGTGAAGATAGGCAGGTATCAAATTTGTAACTATGAGCAGTTTATTTTCATGAGACCTTGGTATGTAGTGGGTACAGGGAAAGCAAATGGTCCATGCTAACATTGGAAATCACGGAAGACATAATCCATGAAGATAGAAGCCTAGAATGGATTTTATTCCCCATGGGTCCTAGGGGTCTACTGAAGAGTTTTAACTGGAGGATTGGCCTTTTCACTGATGAGAGCCACAGCCAAGTCGGGATGGCGCCTGGCATTTTGCCAGAAGGAGTAGTTGGGAGGTGACACCAGCGAGCCATTGGGATGATGGTGATTAAGTTAAGCTGTGTATAATTATTGGGATGATGACTGATTGCTGTAACTGGATGATGCTGGATTGGGGCAAGGTGTGTATTCAGTTGTATATGTGGACCTCTGCTGTCCAGCAGTGGGGTGGCTCCTGCTGCCTCGGGTGCCCGCTACTTTTGAGTTCTCGCGGAGTTTCCGCAGAATTCGCGTGGGTTCTGGAATAAAGTTCGTTCCTGCTTGAACCTACAAGTGGCTCCTGACCTCCTGGTTATTTTGTGCCCAGCCAGACTGCGGCATTTCACATCAGATTTGTCTAAAGGTAACTACAGAGATGGAAATGTTCTCAGGGGTGCGACCTGAGTCGGGGTGCAAGTTGGGAGAAGTAATCCAAGGATGCAGTGAGAACAACCTGAACGGACGATGCAAGTGAAATGAAGGAAGCAAACATCTCTTGTGGGGAGCGGAAGACACACTTTTAAAGTTTTACTCGTTCTTCATCCAAACCTAACCGACATTTTAGAACTTACATTTCCCTCAAATGTGATTTTATACAACAAAGCATTCAAGAAATTGAACTGATAAACTAAAAATTGTTCTAGCACTCTCCTGGTAGAATAAAGAAGCTTCTACCATTTAGTCACACTTTTTGAAAAGTAAACATGACAGCAGCATTTAAAGAAAGCACCTTGGTTTTCCTCTGCTGCAGCTTGTTTTATTTAAAAGGGTGGAGGGAATTTAGATCAGTGTTGCCTACAAAGGTATGTCTTTGAAGCATCCCCAGGGTTTCGGTTTCAAACATCAGATCATTTGCACTGTCCTTTATCCTGGCTGTGCCACTGAAGAGACTTTTTGCACCACTTTTGAGGATATATATATGTAATCCCAAATGTGCATTATTTCTCTGTCCCTCCTTTAGGTAGTCTGGCTTTGAGTGCAAAAGCAAAATCAGCGTTGGTTCCCATATGTCTTCACTCGATTGGCCCACTGGTTTGGACACCAGAGAGATTTCCATTAGCCTGAAACATTGAAGGCTTAATGATGTTCTAGGTTGAAAATCAGAGTTCCCAATAAATGTATCATTTCCCAACTTAATGGCTAGGTTGTAGTGTCGATCCCTTGAGAGAATATAAAACCTTGAAATATTGGCAATTTTGATATAGCCCAAGAGTATTTGCCATTTATCTGAAATAGACATGATCTGTATGTAGGTCACTGGCTCAGACTCCCAGAGTCTTTTGTAAATGCTGTTTCTGTCCCAGAGCGTGGACCATGCAGAGCTTCAGGAAGGGAAACAGAAAAGAGGTTCAATTTAAACTAGTCGCTTTAGATGATTACAAAAGAGGGCTTGGGTGCTACAGAAAGTTGAACACATTTCATGCTCAGAGATCGATGTGGTAATTGGATGCTCTTTGAAAGGCATATATATAATTGGTTTCGATAAAATACGGGGTTGTATGAACTTTTGCCCAGAACCAGAAACCAAATAGGAGAGTCTATTTACATGTTTCTGAATTTCAACATTCTCCTTTACTAATGGAACATTAAGAGCTGTGGTAAACTCGGGATGATGAAAATTTGAAGTGGCTACTGCTTGAAAAGAATGATTTTCTTATGTTTTCATACAATCATTTAATGAGCTGTATCCCATCAGGTCATAATGGAGGCCCATAACATTTAACCCTAAATAGCCAGTTGGAGCCTGCCTTTTTATTGAGAACATTTTTAAAAGTTCTGTTTGCTTCCCTTATTCTCCCAACCCACCTCTTGCTTGTTAGGGTAGGACCTTTGGCTTTGTGTTTAAAACCAGAAATGGAAAGTCGCTTTGGCTTTTCTTAATAAAATCTTCACAAATTTGATTTTTAACATATAGAAATGAGTTTTCCATTAAACTCTCTCTCTCCTCTCTCTCTTTTTCATTTAGGGAAGGCAACAAAGTAGTAGGCTGCACAGAAGTCTGTAATTAAGAACAAAGATTCTCTATTTTCTCCACTTGCTCACATATATGTTTTGCTTCTTGATTATTACATTTTAGATTCTTTTTCTTGATGAATTGTACTTGGTATAACATGATGCAATTAGGAGTCTTGGCATGAAGTTGAAGCGTGGACTCGGTTACCTAGAAGCACAAATGGCAGGGCGTGACATAAGATGGTAGGCGCCTGCTGGTGTCTAGGATTCTGTGGGCTTTGAATATGGAAGTGAAAACATTGCACGTTTCGTGATTTTGTGTTGTTGTTCAGTTTTCCTTTCGTGAACACAGGCAGATTTTAATGGAGAGTATCTATGATGTAATCGAAAACACTGGATATGGATTCAAGAAAAACTGGATGCCTTTGCTGGCAGCTATTTCTTTTTTACTTACATAAATTTGAATTATTTTCATCCATCATTTCATATTAATCATCAAAAAATATCCTCGGTGGTGATTCATAACTCCACTCAATAGATAAGAAATCTGAGGGAAGTTATGTAATTTGCTGCAGACCCCAAAGCCTGGAGCTAGAGGGGTGGGCACACTGGGTGGGATTCCTATCTGTGTTCTCTGACATCACACAGCCTGCTTCAGGATGGGAAGCTCCTGTGTTGCTGGCTAACTCTGGGCCCTGGGTCAGTATAATTTCCCTGAGTCTTCTTTTAGGAGTATGTACATTGGCGATACTTGTACAGTTGATTATGCATATTAACTGAGTAGCATATGTCAACTTACTCACATATTTGTCATCGCACACAGGAAATCAGTAGTTTGAAAAAATACATGCCTATGACTTGAAATTCGCTGAAGGAAGACAACACTTTTGCTTCCTGGACAGTTAAGGATGGAACATTAAGTAAAGGTACGTTTTGGACCAGAGAATCTAGGGGGTAAGAAGAATGCATATTTTCTTTTGTTTTGACCCTGTACAGACAGAAAATAAATGGGGTCAACTTCTTTTCACAATGTTAGTTGACTTACAGAAGTAGAAGGCTTCCTTCAACAAATGAAATGAATAGTGTCAGACCTGAAAATATATTAGTATCTCAGGAATTCAACCAGACGCTATTTCATTCTAAAGAACAAAATTAGAAATTCCCATTAATATACTCTTTGCAGACTGAAGAATATATATATATATATATATATATATAAAAACAGAGTAGAATTTCATCCTGAATTTATGGTGTTTTTCTTTGCCGTACATTTTGGCTGTCTGTGAAAGCCACAAATGTGAATACATGCTATAATGGAGCTTAGAAGAAAGTGAAGAAGAAGAAGGAGAAGAAGGAGGAGGAAGGGAAGAAAAATGGTAGCTGACAGATACCGTTGTAAAACGAGGGAAATTTAATGACTAAATGGGAAAGATGGGATCCAATAATCAACAACTAAATAAAAAGGTAAAACACAGCTGTGCTATTCATTCTGAAAGAATGAGTTTTTGTTAAGAATAATTCTAATTATTGGAAAAAAGGGGACTACAATAAGGCTGTTTGTGCATTTGCTTATATGATTGGTCTGCGTTGATTCGAATTAATTTTGATATTATGAAGGAAATGTTTCTAAGCAGTTTTATCTTTGTCCTAATGGGTTATTCATGTTTTCTACTTTGCCTTGAAACGTGGTATGTGTCTTTCTTCCCTTTTGCATCTTGAACTTAACATTGGAATCAGTACAGATGCTCTTAGTAGCAGAGGTTTCACCAGATCTTCCATACTCCTAATATTATTTAACTGTAAAATCATTTACATTCTTTTTTCAAAATTTAAAATAAATATGCTCTTTGTCATTAACGTTTGAATGTGCAGTCTCAACATTAAACTATTATTTGAAGTATGACATGTTTTATACGATCCTTTGGAATGTAGAAGAAGATCCTTTTAATCCCTCCCAGAGTTGCCTTTTAATCCCTATTAAATGAAGCAGATCACAGTTACTGTTGCAAAATAATTACTGGGTGGAAATAGTCCCCACCAGGAGAGCATGTGAGAGCTTAGTCATATTACCTTTCAGTGGAGATCATGGCAACCACAGACTGAGGCTGGTCAGTACTAACTGGATAGAGAAAGAGGACATAGGCTTAGGCTGAGTCATAAGCAATGTTGAGAATGATTCTGGACCCTGTGCAACTTGTGAAACTCAAGACAGAAACTCAAGACAGAGCAGCTGGTGAGAAAGAGGCCACAGTGCTAACTGGACAGGGAAAGAGGACTCAGGCTTAGGCTGCCCCCACTCTATCCAGCTTTATCCTGCATCTCTGTTAAGTGACTCATTTTCTACCAATTTGAATTTTTGCCTCCGGGGTGTGGAGGACTCCAGGCAAACTTTCAGTG
The DNA here is from genome assembly GCF_001458135.2 of Marmota marmota marmota. Lineage (NCBI taxonomy): Eukaryota > Metazoa > Chordata > Mammalia > Rodentia > Sciuridae > Marmota > Marmota marmota. The sequence goes on along the minus strand of NW_025999894.1, from coordinate 4,075,691 downwards.
TAGTATGTCCAGTTTCCAAGATAATTCTGAATTTGAAGCCTATCTTGAAAACAGAGGCAGATTTAGGTTTTGTAAACTCTGAAGCTTATACAATTCTGGGGATTATCTAAGCTTATAATCTTAAAAATCACCCATGAGAAATAGATAAGATTTTTCAAAGTTACAGTGAAGAAGAAAGCACAAATTACAAATCTTAAAAGACAGATAAATATTACAAAATACAAAAAAATAATAACATAAATATTCTTCTATAATTTTTACCTACTTTTTGACTACCTGTTATTTGACAGCCTGTTCATAGTATATCATTTAAAAAACATTCTCCCTAAGGAGAATAAAAAGGTAACTTGGTCCTTATTCTAGAGGAGTTGATTTATTTTTCTGTTATATCTTAAAGTTTCTTTGGGGATTACAATTTGTTAATATCCTGTAATTCGGGGAAATTCAGTCACATTGTGGGGATCATCTATCAAGTTTCTTTCATGTGCAAGCCACCAGGTATGGAAAAATATTACCTTTTATGAAATAAAGATAATTTTCCTTTGCTACCAAAATTCTCCTTTTGCTGGATACCGTGAGGCACATCTATCCTTCATGTGACCTCTAGACATGCACTACTGCATCATGACCCTGGTGTATTGGCACAAGGGGAAGAAGATGCCTTCTTGGGGCTAGTGCCACCCTGGCACCTGGAAACTTACAAATATACATGAAAGTGCTTAAAAAAGACAAGAATGAAGAAAATTGGATGAGCTTGTAACCAGAACTGTGATGCTGTAAGGAGTTAAAGCTTCTTCAATGCAAAGGAAATAACCCTTAATGTGAAGAGAGAGACTATAGAATGGGAGAAAATCTTTACCACCTGCCCCTCAGATAGAGCATTAATCTCCATGACACAGAAAGAACTCAAAAAACTTAACACCAAAAAAAAACAAAGAACCTAATCACTAAATGGGCCAAGGAACAGAACAGACACTTTATAGAAGAAGAAATATGATCCATCAACAAATATATGAAAAAATGTTTAACATCTCTAGCAATTAGAGAAATGCAAATTAAAACTACACTGAGATTCCATCTCACTCCGGTCAGAATGGCAATTATAAAGAATACAAGTAACAGTAAATTTTAGTGAGTATAGGGGAGAAAGGTACTATTATGCACTGCTGGTGGGACTGCAAATTGATGCAACCACTATGGAAAGCAGTATGGAGATTCCTTAGAAAACTGAGAACAGAACCACCATTTGATCCAGATAGTCCACTCTCTGGCATATATCCAAAGGACTTAAAATCAGCATACTACAGTGACACAGCCACACCCATGTTTATAACAGCTCAATTCACAATACCCAATCTATGGAACCAACCTAGGTGTCCTTCAACAGATGAATGGATAAAGAAAATGTGGTATATCTACACAATGAAATATTACTCAGCCATAAGGAAGAATTAAGTCACGGGATTTGCTGGTAAATGGATGGAACTGGAGAATGTCATGCTATGTTAAATAAACCAGACCCCCAAAACAAAGGCCAAATATTCTCTCTGATATGTGGATACTAACCCATAATGAGTGAGCATAGGGAAGGGAAAAACAGAAGTTCTTTGGTTTAGACAAAGGAGAATGAAGGGAAGGGAGTGGGGAGTAGGAATGACAGTAGAATTAATTACACAGAACTTCTCTCTCCTTGTATTTGAATACATGACCAGGTAACTCTGCATCATGTACAACCACTAAAATAGGATCCAAATTAGAATAAGTTATACTCCATGAATGTATAATATGCCAAAATACATCCTATAGTCATGTATCTCTAAAAAGAACAAGTAGAAAAAATATAAATCAGTATTGCTATTATAAAATAATAAAATAAAATATTGTTCTGATGGCACTGGGAAACAACTAAGAGGTATTACTTTGAGAGGTGGATTCATCAGAAAGGACACATTGTATAATCATTTGCTGAGACTGATGAGCAGAAATAATTAGGAATCCTGCTTATAGTGGAGAAAATGAAGGTTGTGTTGAAATGATGTGTTTCATCATAGGAAACGCTGAGCTGCCCTTCTTTCTGGGAGGTCAGGTATAAATGTTTGGCAGACAAGTGAAAAGCTCAAGTCAATAGCTCAGTAGGGAAATAAACACGGGAGGTACCCTGTCGATGAAAAATGATGCCTTGGGATTGGGAGAGATCAACCAGAGAGTCTGGTAGAGAAAAGAGGAAAAGGTCAGAATCTAGACCTATGTCTGAAAGGAATGAGACAGAATCAGGCAGTTATCTCTTGGAAGTGTCTCACAGAGGTGTTTATGTCAGAAAGATGTGACGGTTCAGAATTATCAGTGTGTACAGAGAACTTCTGCTCCACCTCAAGTCTGTTTACGCATACACACACACACACACACAAACACACACAACATCTAAAAGAAGATGGGACATGTGTCATGAGGCCTCATTTGGGGACTAGAATTATTTACATGAATTTTTATGGTGCCATTAGAAATTGAACTGGCTGCTACTTCTATCATGATGACAGAATGGCAGAATGAAAAATTCTAAGAAGCGTAAGAGAATGGGAGGTGCTGAGGATTTCCATCTGTAGGGCTGGGGTCTTGCACATTGAGCATTGGAGGCACCTGAATGAAACAAAAAAGTTGGCTATCTCATTCTAATGCATGGGGTCTTAGGGAGCCTGCCAACTGCACCACTCCACAGGGATCTGTAAGGAAGGAGTGTCCACACTTGTTTCCCTGTATTCTGGCCAGCATTGCCTTGACCTCCTGGAGAGCAATACCCTCCTCACTTAACTTTATCACACTCCTCCATTTTTCTCCCCATCAGATGGAGTCCAGGGACATATTAAACTGATTAAAAAGATAAAGTTTACCCCCTAAAATATCTCAGTAGCTTCCAATCAACTCCTTTCTATCACATGGAAAAAGTCTCTGGCTTTTCATCAACCATACTATTTCATTTTCCACCAATTTTGGCCTCAATTTTATCCTCCAGGCACACTTTTCTCCTATTTTGGCCTCAATTTTATCCTCCAGGCACACGGTTTTCTCCTTATGCAGGGTACGCAATTTCTCACACCCATGATTTGGATTTCGCTGACTTTCTGCCTGGAATCCATTATCCTTTCATCTGGCTAATTCCTATACATTTTCTAAACAGTTTAGGAGACATATTCTGCAAGAAGCTGTCTCTCAGCACTTCTTCCAACTTTGTTAGATTTTCTTAATGATTTTGCAATAACTTGAACACATTTTTCACATTCCACTCACTCCATTTAAGAAAACATCTTCTTATATCATTGTCTTTCTTAATTAATTTGGTTTCTGCAAATGTCAAGAATAAGGCATTACTACACTTTTTTTTATTCCACATTGAATGGCATAATACAGGGCACAAAATAAACCTTCAAAAAATATTGGTTTTATGAACCAATATGTTATTTGATATGTTCAGGAAATATGTATAATCTACCTTTTCACATTTATCATTTAATTTTCAGGGTATCAGCATTCACAGAATAATGTTAGTTCTAATCACTTATTTTCCTCAAATTGAAATCAAATACTATATTTTCAAAACAGAAACTGTTTTTTTTTTCCACACCAGAAACTTCCTATAGCATCAGACATCACCAATGACTTTAATTTCCTTTGTTATTGGGCTTCAAACATTCTCTGCCTACTTGCTTGAGTTTATCCATCAGCACAAGTATAGCACAGAGCTTTATAAGTCACTCCATTTCTTTAAATGTATATGATAGTCCCTGAGAGTCCTACAAGAGAACATCATGGCATTCCATTGCCAGTTCTAAGTAGATAAAAAATACATATGGGTGGTCTTCAAACTTCCACTGAAGACAGTCTAATTAGAGTGAAGAAAGACATTCTGTCTAGTCTTGGCATCCAAAAATTGATTCAGTGAACAAAATCCATCCAAAATTCTTCATATCTGGGCATGGTATATGTTTTAGTTAGCTTTTTTGATGCTATGACTAAAGGACCTGACCAGCACAATTATAGAGGAGGAAGGGTTTTTTGGGGGGCTCATAGTTTCAGAGGTCTTAGTCTATAGAAGGTCATTTTTGGGGGCTCAAGATGAGTCTGAACATCATGGCAGAAGATGGTGGAGGATGAAACATCTCACATCAAAGTGATCAGGAAACAGAGAGAGACTCCACTTTCCAGATACAAATACATACCCCAAAGCCATGCCCAATTCCTACTTCCTCCAGCCATACCCTACCATTTCAGTTACCACTCAATTAATCCCTATCAGGGGAGCAAATTTGTGACTGAATTAAATTAAGACTCTTACAACCCAATCTGAACCTTCTTGCATTGTCTTACACATATGCTTTTAGGGGACACTTCACATCTAAACCATAACAGCATCCATTCAGCATTCCACAGCAACAGAGTCAAACCAATGTGAGTTCTCTTTACTTATACTCATGAAGTCCCAGAGATAGTCTTGTCTGATGAGGACATGCCATCAGAAATAGAGATTCTCAATGTGGTAGGTGCTGGAGAAATTTGTCATGTAATGTTTATTGAGCTGGTGAAAGAGGGAAAGTCCACTGGTAGGCGCTTCCACGTGTGAGCATAAAAGGCTAACAGGTGAAACAGGAGGTGCCTGAGAAAAGGAGGTGGCCATGATGTCCCCTACTTGAATGGAGTATGATTTCATACCCTAAGAAGATGCATGCATCCTACTAAATAGGATGGACATCAGGAACTGCTCTCTCCTCTTGCATAAAGAATGTCTGAAGAAGGTTTGAAATGTGTTCCTTGAAGGAGGCCACTGCTCAGCTTTGTGAGAGAAGTCAAGGGTTGGCATTTCAACAGTATTCTCTACTATTTGTCTCCAAAAGAAAGTTCAGAAGATATTGTTCCTGTTTTGTTGTTCTGTTTTATAATTAATCCTGAAGATGGCATCCAAAGAGTTTTCAAAAGCAAATTGGGAAATACCTAAAAGAAAGCTTATTCTCTTTGTTTTCATAGATCATTTTTTTTTTAATTCCCGTCATCGTGGTTATAACCAAATCTCTGCAAACCTCACAAAGCTGTACGATTTGCCAGAAGACTGTTGCTTCACATCTCACTTCACACTTCATGCATGTTTTAGCGAATGTTTATTTTACGGTCTTCAAAACTTTATGATCCTGTTAGTCAGAAATAATTTACAGGAGGTATACCCAGGCAAGAATTTAGTGTTCAAATCAAAAATTTAAAAAGTGGAATTCAAATTGTTTAACCTTTCTTATCTCTTCACACTTGGGTCAACCATGCCTCTTCGACGACGCGTGGTTGCACAGTGTCCGTAAGCCAGGAGCCTGAACCATCCCCCTGTGGAGACCCTCATGCTCTCTGTATCTCCCCAAGACTTCTGCACAGCAGGGTTGTGAGCTCCACCCCTCCACTCTTGTAAGGATTATGTAATTGTAACTGTAAGGTACAACAAACCAGGGTGTAATTTTCTACCAAATATTGTGAGCATATCCCATCCAACAAAATGTAGGGCAGGATTCCAAATGTATTAAATTGATTACAGCATTTTGAAATGTCTTTTAAACAGAATGTCATTTTAGGGAGATTCACATGATTCTAAAATCAGATAATTGTAAATAACATCTGTGCTAGTGTTTCTATGGCTATTATATAACTTATCATCCCAACTTTATAAACCTTAGAGTAGCACTGTATTTTAGAATCATTGACAAAAGTGCATTTTTAAGTTGATTCAGTTTGGTTTAAAACATCACTCACAAAACAAACTGAGCACTTTATTAGCTGAGATATAAACAACAGGACAAAATCATTGTTTCATGAAAATCAAAGTGTCCTCTTCATAAGCAGATATTTGGTTTCTAAGATATTTATTGTTAGGCCTGGGAAAATTTCTGTTAAGTTCCATAATTGGTGCAGAGATAATATTTTCCAAGAATGTTTATGATTACAAAAACAACTGAGTTCTGGATGAAAATTATGCAATTTTTCAAACTTAAACTGTAGGTATTAAATTTCTCTTTTTATATATAATTTAGAAATTTTAAAATCTAATACCATCTTGACCTGACAGTAGTAAACTATGAGGCAAAAAATATAGGTTAACATTGATTAGGTTCAGTTGTGTTGTTTCACAGAGTTTTTCCCCATAAATGAGACAGACCAAATCATTCAGGTATTATGTTGCTAAAATCATTTCATAATCTATGCTACACATTTAGTATTTAGAATGACTGAGATATATGGTGGTGCATGCCTGTAGTCAAGGTCCTCAGGATGCTGAGGTAGGAAGGTATGCTGGAGCCCACAAGTTCAAGACCAGCTTGGACAACAGAGGAAAACTTCACTTTAAAAAAAAATAAACTCAATTGAAATCGGTATTTTGAAAATATTTTGCAATGTATACTGAGATGTGAACCCACAATTGTTTTAACTTTGTTAAATGTTAAGTGGTTATGATAATCATCTATTGAACAAAATTTATATTATTTTAGTAAGGGCTGCTGAGTTTATAAAAATAATTATTTTTGCCTTGTATTACATGAATCAAAACATGTATTTCATTCCATCTGGAGTAATGCTCAATTTCTCTGACCAATCAGTACAACCCAAATTGTTTTGTCAATACCCATTTGACATAGTGTCAGACTTTCTTTACACAGAAGCATCTTCATATATTTTAATTCTACCAATGTCACTATACTTCTGAAAACTTTTCCTCATGTTAAGAATTCTTAAGTAAATTTTGCATGGGAGAAGGGGTGAGGGAGAAATCTCTATCTTGTGCTGTTTAACGCCAGAAGTGAGTTTTCTCCTTTTTTGAATTAGAATCCAAAGAGCCCTCTGTTTCCTCTTATTGTTATACTGTGATATTTAAGTAAAAACTTACTTCCTTCTTTACATACAATTTCTCTTATCAATCTTAATTCAAAAATTTCCTCGATTTTAAAATTACAACAAACTGATTTTAAAATCATGACTTTATTGCATCTCTACTGATAAAATATGTTTTTAAGTTTTGATGGTATGCACCATCATGAACAGAACACAGAACATAATATAGTATAATAAGGATACGCATTGCTATAAAACAGAACAGAAAGAGGAACTTTAGGCAACATGAACAGCCAAATGAACAAACACTCACGTGGGGGTAGTTTTCAAAAAGTGTCACTATTACAGGTAGGCCTCCTAATTTCTCTGGAGGTTCACAATACCTAAGAAATCAAAAGAGACTAGGAGAGAGAAATTTGCTGTGTGGATTCCTGGAGATGTCTTTCCTTTCTGTAAGTTTTCTGCCAAAGAGAAATATTATGATTATTTTGCTGCATTTTATGTTCAAGTGGCCCTTCTTGTTATTTGCTTTTAAATAAGATACTGTGTTTGGAAATGATTTTAGATTTACAGAAAAGTTGCAAAGATAGTATCATGAGCTCTATATACCCTTACTAGTTTTAGTTTTCCCTGATGGTATCATTTCATATTGCCATCAGGTGTTTGTCACAAGTGAAAAACTGCTGGTCTATCACTACCAGTGAAACCCCAGATTTGATTAGAAGTTCACCACTGTTTCAGTGACTATTCTTTTTGTGTTCCAGTATCCAATGCAGGATACCACATAGCATTTAGTTGTCATGTTTTCTTAGTCTCTTTTGTTCTGTGATTGATTTCTCAGTCTTCTGTGTATTCTTTGACCCTGACATTTTTTACTTGTTTTAATTAGTTATGCATTACAGTAGAATACATTTTGACACATCATACATAAATGAAGTATAACTTCTCATTTTTGTGGTTGTACACAATATAGAATTACACTGGTCATGTAATCATATATGCACATAGGATAATAATGTCTGATTCATTCTAGGATCCTACCTACCCTCTTTACTCCCTCCCCTCCCTTCACTCCTCTCTGTCTAATCGAAATTACCTTTATTCTTTCTTAGTTACCCCCACCCTAATTGTGAATTAGCATCTGCATAGCAGAGAAAACACTTGGCCTTTGGTTCTTTGGGATTGGCTTATTTTGCTTAGCAGGATATTCTCCAGTTCCATTCATTTACCAGCAAATGCCATAATTTCATTCTTCCTTAAGGCTGAGTAATATTCTATTGTGTATATATGCAACATTTTCTTTATCCAGTCATCTCTTGAAGGGCACCTAGGTTGGTTCCATAGTTGAGCTATTGTGAATTGAGGTGCTATAAACATTGATATGGCTGCATCATTGTAGTATGCTGAATTTAAGTCCTTTAGATATAAACCAAGGAGTGGGATAACTGGGTCAAATGGTGGTTCCATTCCAAGTTTTCTGAGGTGACCTTGACATTTTTGAGGAGTACTGAGTGTGATTATTTTAGAAAGTCTAAGGACTTTACTTTTACCTCTCTATTCAAAACTAAATCTTAAGAAAGTAACTACACACCCATACATATGTGTGTTTGAGATATTTGTGCAAAATGAGCACACACCAGGCCAGTTTAGGACCCTCTTTAGGAAGATTTATTGGCAATGTTAAATGTACCATCAGATGAGGTGAGTATGGAACATATTTGTAGCCAAAACACTAGGAATCTGTATGAAGGTTTGCATAAGATTTTACACCTGAGTTCTTTACTTTAGTTATTTCTATAATTTGTGTCTAAGGAAGGCTGAGACAGAGCTGCAGATATTCCACTGTTTGAGTGCTGAAAGTGCTGAATGCCAATGCAGAAGAACAATGAACACAAATGAAAATCTAAAGTAAGTACTTTGAGGTAGAATTGCTTGCAAAGCTTCAAAAGTGTACGCCTGCCAAGAAAAGAAGTTGAAGCACTGCACTTCCATTTCTAAAGAGAAGTGAAGCCAATCCCTATTAAGACATATGTCTTTATTTACTCAAACATAAATCAAATGGTCCAAGAACTTGTGCAAGTAAATCGGATTCCATTTGTATGTTTTTCCTGACACATAAATCTAGCTGTATGCAGAATGGCATGAATAATGCAGGAACTAAGCTCCCAGAGTGAATAATCTTTCACTGGAAACCTAGGGCTGATGGCTTACCTTACAGCAATGGGCTTGGTACCACAAAGACAGATGCAAGAAAACATAAGCCATCTATGTGCATCTATTTTTCTTCTATTGAATTTTATGTTCTGATATGCATGGATGTAATGGTATGTCAGGGGTCAGCTTCCTCATTTAGTGCACTAAATAGTGATAATAAATCTTAGTCACTGTGGTTATTAATGATACATTTATGTTGGGTCCATTACTCACAGCAATCTAGTGAGATCGATACTGTTATCATGTTCACATGATAACAAAGGGACTGGGAATTTCCATAAATCATCAAACCTGGTCAAAAGCAGAGTCAAATCAAATCTGTTGGACTCCAGACCCATAAGCACTACTAGGCACTATTCTTCTTTTGAGCTCAAGATGGTCTTTAATGGCTACCGTCATGAGATAAAATAATCCAATAGAAGCAAAAATGAGTAAAGCAAACAAGTTAGCCTGAAACACCGAGAACTCTTCACATCCTCAGTCTCCAAAGTCAGTTAAAGCTCACTGTGGGATCATTATCTTAGCAGTTTGAGGAGCAAATCCATATGAACCCATACTCAGATCCCATTTATCACCTGCTTGTCTGAATGGTTCAGGGAAAAAATAAATAAATCTTGACTTGAAACCATAACTGAGGTTATGAAGAACTGCTTTCATTTTTAAAAAGTCTTCCCGTTGATTGTCTCAGGACCAGGCATAGAGTTGCATCTCAGTGGGCTCTGGTGGAGAGTGACATATATACCTACAGTCAAAAATAGTGTGGGGACAGTTAAAATATGCATCATAATCCAACTGCTTCAAATTCAAGGATAAATAAGACATAAAGTCCTGAGGTTATGGAATTTATATTTTGACAAGGACACCAGACATCAAAGAATAGTCACATACTTAATGTTTAGTTGTAGTTATAATAGATGCTAATCATAAGTATAAGAAGCTTAGACATGTTTCTTATTCTCATGAGATTTATACTGCAACAGAAATAATAAATTTTGGTCAATATTTGTAACAATTGATAAAATCCAGGGTTTTGGAAATTCAGAAACTATTAACCATTTATTAACTATTTTACCAGATCAGTCCTTATGTTGCTATGAAAAAATGGGCAATAATTTATCCAAAATTTCGAATAATGGGAGGATTTCCAAAGTGATCGATACCTGTTTCTACATCTCAGATGGATATTAATTCAAAATTCATGTCTTATCCTTTTCTTTGTCTTCCCTTTAATAGCATGGCACCCAGCATGTAGTAGGGGCTCAGGATATGTAAACAATTGGCATGGAGTGATGTGTTTGGAAACTTTAATCTACAAGTTATGTTATAAATAAAGTCCTGAAACTGATAGTATGAAAAACATATTGCTGGCTTAGTCTTCATGACTTACAAAAGTCCTTTGAAATATCTAGGGATGTTTGTTTATTCAGTGGGCATTTATATGCATCCTATGTATCATGGAAGAACTTAGCAAGTGGCCTGGGAAGGCATCTGATGCTGATGTTCATGCAGAACATGAGCCTCAGCCACCCAACAGAGGAGAGCAGAGAGGAGTGACAACCTGAAAGCCATGTGAGATTCAGCAATCAGGATCAATATGTCTTCTCAGTAACTTGTATCAGCAGACCCTCCTCTCAGGGAATGGAATACCATGAAAACCATAGGGTTTAGAAGAGAACTGGATTCATTGAAAAAAAATCACTATTCTATCAGAGAGTCAAATGAGAATTTTAAATAAAGACTAAAGTAAGTAATGGAAAATAAATGTGTTTTTCACAGTTTGGGGTTTGTCACTTCCATCTGCACAGATATTTCGCGTTCAGAGATATCAGTCATTGGACACAAATAAGAAAAGTCACCTCAGCTCAGGAGCCTGCCATCCATTCAGGATCCCATGGGCTTGGAGTAGAAGGTGACTGAAGAATTGTTGTGGGAATCACCTTCAAAATTAGGCAGAGTGGAAACGATTCCAACGAGCTAGAAAACCATCACAGCATGGAAGCCGTGAGCTCGCTTCCTTTAGTTGAAATCGTGGTTTCCGTAAACCTCTTTTTGCTAAATATGTACTGTGGGGAATTGAACGGGCAGCCTGGAACCGGAATCCTGAGCAAGGGGATGGGACCAGTTGTTGATTTTGAGGATGGTGCAGTTTAGCCCCCTGATGGTAACCAGGTCAGAAACTGGCTGTTGTGATGTTTGGGGAGGCACAGGAAGGAACATGGAAGATAGAGCTGGTAATAAAGGGAAAGAAAAGTAATGGATGTTTTAAGTATTTTAATACTACATTCTTCACTGAAAAACACGAGTGAACGTAAAACAAATAGGCATGTTTTGGTTTCAATTTCTGTGCCTTAAATTAAATCCTGTCATTTTCAGTAATGTATAAGGAAGCATATTTATTATTAAAAATGAAAAACAAGTTTCATTGGAATGAACCGCTATTTTCTGGAACTTCAATATCCCCTGAAAAGCTCATGTGTTAATTTAGGTATGTTGAGAGGTCAAATGATCAGATTTTGAGAGTTGTAACCTCATCAGTGGATTAATCCATTTGATGGATTAATAATTTGAATGGATTACTGGGTGGTAACTATGCAAGTGGGGGTATGGCTGGATGAAGAAGATCACTAGGGGTGTGTCCTTGGCTCCTCAGTCTCTCTGCTTCTCTGCAGCTATGAGCTGATCAGCTTTTCTCTACCATTCCTTTGTATCATGAAGGTCTGTCTTACCTCAAGTCTAGAGAAATAGAGTTGGTTTACCACTCACTGAGACTTTTGACCCCAATGGCCCAAATAAACTTTTCCTCCTCTAAGTTGTTCTTGTCAGGTATTTTTAGTCACAGCAACAAAGAGTTGACTAATACAGCACTAATATTTTCCAATGAGGAAGAGGCCAAGATTGTAAAGTAACCAAAGGGGGTTGGCACTATGGATTTGGAGCACATATTGAGCATCAGGAGAGCCAGAATCATAAATTTGTGAAGAGTGTCAAAGTGTGTGCTTTGATATTCACAAAGATGCAAGGTACGAGCAAGTTAGACCAAAGTGGGATTTGCCAACACTTAGATAGTAACTGAGTTCACAAATTGAGTGGGATACTAAGCAGATATTATAAAGTGATGAAGGAAGAAGACACTTGTTATAATCTTGAGGAATATCAACATTTCCAACATGTAAGTTGGGAAAAATGATAAAGAAGAAAATAGAAAAATTGTAGAAAAATAGAAATAGAATTGCAAGCTGTCATTTAGGAAAAGCGTGAGTAACAGAAGACCCATGCATAATGACACTTGCTACTGTGAGGTCCAATGAGAGCAGGTGTTGCACTCAATGGTCTATCCAATTAGTGACAATGGCAAAGAACAAGACCAAAAGGCTCCCCTTTCTTACTGAGATTCACTTGTTCTATTTTTAATAAACAGAGGCTGAAATCCAATTTCTGCAAAAATGTACTCAGACAATATTGGCCAGTGCTCTTATTGATTTTATAAAGGAGAGATTTTTCAAAGGTCCTTACCCGGCTTTCTCATTAAAACCGCTTCTATTCCAGTGTTGCTACCTTGACCTATTTACCCATTTTGAAACTACTGTGTTTTTCAATTGTCATCTATCTGTAATCTGCAGCTATAGCAATAGCAACACCTTTTGCATCAATCCCTTTCCTTATAGAATTTATAATTATTCATTACTTTTTTTTTTATTTGTTACTTTCACAAGTTGCAACCAAAGAAAGAGAGTCATGTTCAAAACAATCTGGAGAACACAAAAAGAAGAATAAGTATGAAGTTTATTTCAACTTTTTACTTTTCATTTTATTTGCATTTATATATGTATTTTTGTTTGCTCATGTAAGTGTGTGCACATCATACATGGATGCAATATATACACACAAATTATGAAATAAATGTCTATACTTTGGATATTGTGAATCATTTTTAATTTTCTTTTCAAATGATATGGGAATGGCAAGCAAAGAAGTTTGGTGACAATGACCTGGATTATTGGGTTATTTTTAGTGATCTGAGGCAACCTGTCTCTACCCTTGCATCTATTTGATGTCCTATGTGAATTATCATTTTAAAGCACAAATCATGTTTCCCATTATGATCATGCAAAATACACACCCTCCATACTAACGTGAAGCTGCCCGCTATGATATGGCTTTTGCTCTTGGCCACATTAAACAGTTCACTACTCACCAAGCATCTTACCACCTTTCCTAAATCTATTTTTCACATCTAGAATTATTGTACCTTCTAATACTATAGTAATTTATTATTTTTTATAGTAAACAAGAAAAAACTCTTTGTCTCATGTATTTTAAAAATAATTTAGATGTAATTCTTTCATATGCATCCCTCATTTCCAGCCTGGTAACTATAGTATACTGCATTCTAACTATAGTATACTGCTTAGATGCATTGATAAATAAGTCAACTTTATTTTTCTGTTCAAATTTTATATTTCAATTTATGCATTATGTGCAAAAATATGCCATTTTTGTTATTCTTGTTATCTTTTTCTTAAAGCATCTACCTTTGTTAGTTGATCATTTGACTATAGTTTGAGTGTGTTCTCCAAAGTTTTATGTGTTGCAAGTTTGGTCCCCAAAGTAGTAGTATCAAGAGGTGGTGTTGCTTTTAGATGTGGGGCTTGGTACAAGGTAATGAGGTCATTAGGAGACTCAGTGAGTTCTCAAGAGAGTGGATTGCTGTTCAAGAGCAAGGCTGGCCCCTCGGTGGGTCTTCAGGCTCCTGTGTGACCCAGGATCTCTAGTTATGCCACCCACCATAAGGTCCTCATCAGAGCCAAGCAGAAGCCAGTGTCATGCTCTAGAATGAGAGCAAAATAAACCTTTGTTCTTTAGAAATTATTAAGCTTCAGGTACCACGTTGTAGCAATGGAAAATAGACTAATACAGTTAGGTTTCTGCGATAGAAACAAATGATGACACTATAGCAGCTGACCAATGTGCATGGATTATGCAATTAACCAACAGGGAAGTAAATTGCTAAGACACCTGCTTTCACATATGTTGGAAATGTTTTTCAAAAAAATTTGAAAATTTTAAATTTGTCATTTTGAAAGGGATTACTAAAATTTCACTTTTAGTCCATAGGTAATCCTCGAAAAAGAAAGAGTATCATTTTGAGTAATTTTGCAGTGTCATTAGTAGTTGGCAGATTTGGTATTCCTGGAGTGATCCGTATGTGTCTCTGTAAAATTTCTTTGGTACTCTTTAAGTGACTTGAACATATCACTTGTGTTCTGTCTCTACAGTTAGTTTTTCTCCTTCCAAATCTATATTATTATGCCAATCATATTGTTATTTTTTGGTGTTTTTTGTAAGGAACAATAAAGTAAATACATAACAAATTTAAAAGTGCTCCCAAAACACCAAGATGTTCTTTGGTTACAGTCTATTTGTCTAAGTGGAAATGTACAGAGATAACCTGTTTTAATATTTCAACATCTGGTTGGTGATCTGTGTCGACTAAGATAAATTAGTACAGCAAGGTAATAAAATTAGCGTGCTAAAACCATCAGAATGATGTCACCCTGAAACGTGAATTCTCTTTACAGAGTTTAAAAGCTAATTAAAAGGGTATTTTTTTTGAGGCTTTAGTAACATTTCATCTAATGTGAAGCCAATGTGCTGCAGGTCACCTACAGGCCAGCCCAGGATGAAGTCACAGAAATGAAAGTGAAGATGGAGATGAAGATTAATTGAATTAGGATTTCTTAAGATAATATTTAATTTCTTGAAGGATTTGAAGGCTGTAAGATTGTTTCTTCACATCACAAGCACATTTTCAGAGTCTTCGCAGGCACTTTTTGGGCAAAGGGATTCTATGGAATTTGCAACCTCGGAAAGACAGAATTAATACCAGTTATAATAAGAGTCGACAGAATATTAGCAGCATGCAAGTGGATTTGATTAATAATGAAGTGAAAGGTGGCATTTCTGTAAGTACATAATCCAGCTAATTTTATTTTAAAGGTTCTGTCCTTGATCTTATTTGGTCTGGAAATTGCAATTTGGTGCTGACTGCATTTGATAAGAAATGAATGCCTAAAGTACACAAGGAAAGAAGTACCTTGGTGTGTGGCCTGTGCAAACTTGAGGAAGAAAAGAGGACCAGTCTCTGAAACCATGTTCATCACGAAAGAATGTAAGAGTTAGATTGATTTATAAATTTGAACTATTGAAAAAGAAAAAAAAGGAAAGTCCTTGGGAGTGATAGTTTGGGAACTTGAGTGATTTACTGCTTGGAGCTGTGAGGATTTTCTCTTCTATGTGCATATATTTTCATATTCAAAATGCAATGCACCATTGTTCAAGGGCACTTAGGAGTGACAGTGATATTCCTAGGGATAAAGAAACTAGGCTTGATCTACCCAGCATCTTAATAAAACTCTTTCAGAATGTATGGCTGATGCATTTTTACAGAGGATGAAACCTGTTCTACTATGAGAAAGGATAGAAACAGAATTCCAAACCTGGTCCATCTTCTTCCAAGCCTATATGCAAGATCATCTCTCTTCTCTTTTTGAAAAAAAATAATAGAAGCCACCATTGCTGTTTGTAACATCTTTGAGCAGCTGCCTTTTGGCTCTGTGCCGATCCTTGGCTATTGTGTGCTGAGAAAGCGAGGACAATTATAGTGCATGTGGTCTTTAGGTGTGAGAACTGTGTTTCTTTTCTCCATTTCCCCTCAAGATGCACCCTCTCTCCTCTGTCCTGTCCTGGTGTCTGGGTTGCCTGTGCCTTACCAACCAACGCTTCACCGAAACTTCTTTCCACCTGTCTTTGGATTCTGTTTGGCCAATAAAAGAATAAGGAGATAATAACCTGAACATCCCCTCTCTGTCCCAGCTCTATTTCAGTATTTCTCTTGTGACTGTGAGAACCTTTTCCTAACTTCCGGGCCCTCTCGGGGGCCTCTCTTCTTCTCCTTCCTCCCTCTCACCAGGTCCTGCTGAATCAGCTCAAGCTCCCTGAGGCCTAGGTGAAGTAAAACCTCCCAGTCCTCCTAGTCCCAGGGAGTCTGAGCCCCTCTCACCCATCACCCTATCCCTGCTCAACCTTCTGTAAACAGCCTTTCCTAAAATTACCCTTAGGAGCTCCATTGTGTGTCCTTGATCTTTCTTTTTGGAGCCCTGACTGATCTAAAGAACTGACAGAAGATTTAAAATTTCCACAAAAAAAAAAAAAAAAAAACAGACTTCAAAAGATGCTCAGAATTATTATCATTATTATTTTTATTTCTGCTGTATAACAACAAACTTTTCTACTTATTACTTTTCTTGGTTCTTGCTCCCTAGCCGCTTCTCTGACAACATGTGGGTACCATTGACAAGGTAATTTGAATATGCAGGAGCCTACTACTCTAAACCTCTTCTTCCTTCAAAATAATTTGAGAAAACCACATGAAAATGACTTCAGGTTCCAGCCATCTTTGTCTCATGAACAATCTCAGTAGATGGTAGGGACATCTGAGCCTGCTGAGCTGGGCCACTGTGTGGTCAACACCTGAAGGTCATGTAGCAGTTGCTTTCACTCTCGAGATTGTGGGAACAGGTCCCTGTGTTAAGCCCTCTGTCCTGGAAGCATTATTTTTTTTCCTCCCCTGCCTTTGTTATGCTGTAGCCTTTTGATGCTGTGGTTTGGTATGAGGAGTCCTCCAAAAGCTCCTGTGTTAATGCAGGAATGTTCAGTGGTGGAACCAGTTGGATTGTGAGAGCTGTGACCTAATGAGCCCATCCTAGTTTCCATGATCTGACTGGGTGATAGCCAGGGGCAGGTGGGGTGTCCCTGGAGGAGGTAGATTGCTGGGGTGTTCTCTGGAATGCTGTGACTTCTGTTTGTCCCCTTCCCCCTTTTCTCTCTCTACTTCCTGATCCCATCGTGAGCTGAGTAGCTTTCTTCCTCTGAACGCTTCCCTCTTCCTGCCTGGCTTCACCATGGGCCTGGAGCAATGGAGTCCACAGTCTAGGGCCTGAGACCTCTGAAACCATGAGCCCCACATGAACTTTTCCTCCTCTGAGTTATTCTTCTTGGGTATTTTGGTTACAGTGACCAAAAAAAAGCAACTAAAATATTTGGTTTTCTTATTTTTTGGACACCAATTTCTATTTCCTTGTGGCCTGTCATATTGCACGTATCCTTAAAGACGGAATGCCTCAAATACCTGGCTTTGAAATTTCCTAGACTCATCAGGGATTGGAGGGTGCAGCATGAACCTCATCTGTTCATTCTAGCCCTCTCATTTACTCTGTAGCAAGCCACTCTAGAACTTAGCCACTTGGAAGCCGACTTTATTAATTTTCACAAATATGTGAAAAGTTGGGAGTTTCTTTTGCTTTCCTAGAAAATAGAAGAGAGGAACAGGACAGCCATTTCTGTCTCTTTGCTCTTCTTTGGTCCTTAAACCCAATCAGTTTTCAAGACCTGTCAATTTATCTTTCAACCTACCTTCCTCTCTGTTTCTATTATTATTGTCTTTTTTTTATGTCTTCCTTATTTGTTACATTCAATTGAAAAAAAATGTCTCTGATGGGTTCCTTTCCCACATTTATGTGTTCTCCTCAAAAGCATTGTTAAATCAGCAATCAAGTAATTCTGGGCTGGGTTAGCTGGGGCAGCATAGTCCAGGAGGTCTCCAGAGCACCTGGTGATTGAGTACCAGTCTGCTGAAATGCAGAGGTGGCATGGCCACTTATTCCTCATCTTCTACCAGATTGGCCAAGATTCATTGGCATG
Organism: Marmota marmota marmota; assembly: GCF_001458135.2. Classification (NCBI taxonomy): domain Eukaryota; kingdom Metazoa; phylum Chordata; class Mammalia; order Rodentia; family Sciuridae; genus Marmota; species Marmota marmota. The sequence goes on along the minus strand of NW_025999894.1, from coordinate 4,057,862 downwards.
GCTGCAGTCAAGGGTTCCTGACCCCACGGTACAATCACTTTTCAGGGCTCTGTTTATATCACATCTGTTGTATTTCATTGGCTAAATTCAAAGTTAAAGCAGGAGGGATGAGGCTAAGTTTGCAGGAAAAGGAAGGAACACTCAGTCAGCCACTTTTGCAAATAACCTACCAAAGGGGTCCAGATTTACAATTATGGCCCATTAAAAAAACCATATAAGTTCTAATTTATTTTAGTTGTGGCAATAGGTTCTGTATCGAGGTCATGTATCTAAGGTTATGAAATGTCCCTAATATGTGCAAGGCTCAGATGAAAAATGAGGTATTTATTTATTATTCTGTTCTTAGCTAATTAATATCACATTTTATAAAAGTAGAAATATCAGATTCTGGAATCTGAAACCTTTTCATAATAGGAAAAGATTTTTTTTTAATATTCTTCCTTTTGTATTGCAAAGAAATATTATAAACTCTTAGGGCTGTTCTATTTAATGAAGAGAAATTCTCAGCATTCTAAATTCACAGTAAGTCTAGGAAATTTGCAACCAGTCTCTGTAGTCCTTAAAGGGGCCTGAGCAGAGTTAATGCTTGGTAGATATGGAAGAAACAATTCTGCCTGAATCGTCTAATTCAGAATGGGGCACTGGGGACCACAGAACAAATCGTGTCCATTATGAAAATCCTCTGTATGTTATTTTACTTATGAGCGGTGACAAATGTCTTAAAAACAAATGTCCTTCACAACATCTGATGGAACAAACAGCATTTTGTTTCAGATACATGGAATAAATCTTGAAATTTTAAGAGGTTTCCTGATCAAGAAGAGTATAAAGAAATGCTAAAGATGGTTTTTCTATGCATTTCATCTAAGAGCAGAATTTCCACATGTCCAAAGATCTCTGATTTGTTTTACTTTTAAAACAACTAGGTGAAATATCATTCATGGTAGATAGATTTTTTTTTTTTTTTTAGTGATTTTGAGGTATCTTGAGGATGAAGTGTTCGAACATTGTTGGTTATGCTTACAGACAGACCACAGACTAAAACAGATCATTGGGTGTGTGCACACATGCACGCATACATACAATCAGGGCTAAGGATAGTTGGCCTCCTTGTGGGAATCTTTTGTTTTTCATAAACATCGTCAGTCTTCAGTTAATTCTGTGCTGAGTATGAGGATTTCAAAATGTTCTATGTGACCAAAGCTGCCATCTGAAAGAAGGACGAAAAAATACTTAAAAAGCATGAATTATATTAGTAGCACATACAGAAGGTATTTGTAAAATGGCTCTTGTCTATTTTGAGTGAATGGTTAGATCTTGAGCACCTTTTACCTTGCGCAGCACTAACCTGGTGACAGGTGCCTGCATTGAAATTCGGTTCCATCTTTCTCAGTAGAGAGGTGTAGTTCAGTGTGTTACCAGGTTTGAACTTCTGTCTCCCCACATCTATGCTCTACAGTTAGCTAAGCAGTAATTATTTCTTGTTTTCCAAGTGGTCATTTAAATAACAAAACTCCATTTTTGTCATTGTATATATCTGTATATTCATAAGCAATTTCAAATTAGTCATACAAGTATGAATAAAAAGTGGATATCCAAGTGGAACCATTGTATATAATCAATAATTTTTAACTCAACAAAAGTCCAGAAGGGTTGGGAGTGCAGCTCAATGGTAGAGCATTTGCCTAAAATGCAAGTTCCATCCCCACCCCCTGGGGGAAAAAAATCTCATTCTTGCCCCAATTAATTCAGCCATTCATATTTCACAGCACAGCCAGAATCACTTTTTTGCTTTGTTTTGGTTTTTAACCTAAATCAGATCTTGTGAACTTCTCTTTCAAAAGGAAACATTCTTTATTGCATTTAAAGCAAAAAGAATCATCAACCTGATGAAGTAGTGCATCTGAAATGGTTGAGCCTATGTGTGTGCAGTGTGATCATGACCCTCAGCTACCCTTGGGCTAGCCCCAGAAGCCTCTGACTACCTCTCATACATGCCTGTGACCTTAGGCACAGAGTGCAAGTGTGCTGTTCCTAGCTTGTGAAGGCTTCCCTGGTCCCCTGAACCTTACTTCACCTGTGACATCCAGCCCAAACAACTCTCCCTCCCACACTTTTACACCTGCCGCCATGTCACTGTACTTCATCCCACTTTCCAGAATAGTTGGTTTATAGTCATTTGCTTGATTTATTTCATCATCTGAATAAGGTCTGGTTCCCCCAAGTCACTGTAAACTCTGTAAGAACAAAGATTGAATCTGCTGTGGGCTTCCTTTTCACATCTCTAGTATCTAGCACTGTGCTCAAAAAGTATTTGTTAAATGGATAAATGAACAAGTTAATGAAATGAAATGAAACAAATACAAGGATAAATAAATGTGTTAACATGGACTTTAGCTTAGCAACTTTTGATGGATTCAAACTGATAGAAGAGCCATGTAAATTCTACTTGCATGTGTTCTCTTTCAGATTCATGATGATGATGATGATGATGATGATGATGATGATGATTATGTTCTGCTCTTAAACATGCCTGGCACACAGAACCACTAAGTGTGTTTTACATATATTAATTTGTCTTCCCATATTAGATGATACCTGAAAATAAATTTCAGATTCCTTGATTGTCAACTTTATATTACAATTGGTGGCTGCCCATCTCCAGCTTTTAAAACAGGATTGTAGTGTGGCATTGAGCTATTTTAAACATGGCTGTTTGTCTAGAAATCTTGGAGGGAACATTTTGGGAATAAAAATTGTAATGTCACGGGAAATACCTTCTGGATATGAGAATGGGTATATAAATATGCCACAGGAAAAAAATGCAAATACAATTCCTTGGATATTCTCTATAGATTGATAAATGTCTCATTATCCTGCATTTTCTCCTTTGATGATGATTTAATCAGATTCTTATTAAAATACTTCCAGTCAAGTGACCTTAAATAGGAAAACAGTCACTTAAAAATTAAAACAGTTGCATGCTTTGCTTACTCCTTTGATAACATGTCTCGTTTAATCAAAAATATGCTTATAAAAACTTTGTGCATGGTAGGTATTATCCCCATTTAAAAATTGCATTCTAGGTCCAACAATCAATTAAAGTCACAGCAGATTTTCAATTAGCCAAAGTCTTTAGTCTGAAAGTCCAGAGTTCTTGCTCCTTCACCACACTCAGGAAAAACTTAGGGTGATAAAGAAGAGAAAAAAATGAAATGTAAATAGAGAAAGAAAGAATTATTTTAAAAAGTATCTTGTTTAATAGAATTTCCAACATCTGTGCAGTCTCTTTGAATCAACCCTTGCCCTGGTCAGGAAATCACCCTACAACATGAGATGCTTTGCAATCCAGCCAAGTAAATTTGGTAGAATAGTTATATGGTCTCTCAGTAGTTAATCATTTCACAATACACTTGTATATTAAATAACCATGTTGTAAACCTTAAGTTTATTCAATTTTATTTTTCACATATGCCTCAATATAGCAGGAAAAATTAATTTGTGAGGGGCAGGATAAAAACATGAAAGCCATAATCCAACTGATATTTTGTCAATCATTAGTTTGCTTATTGTTTGGCAAAAACCTTTAATTGTGAAATACCTCAGCTAGGATTGCTATTTAGAAGAATTAGCATTTGTAGAGTTTCAATACTAGATTTAACTTTTTAGTATTTTTTTATTTACTGCTTTGGGATCTTCAAGATATAAGTGATTGATTGATAGAATATATATTATAATAACTACAAGTTCAATAAGAATTGGGTATAGTCTTACCTTGTACAAATGAATTTGTGAAAGCACCTCTAGGATTATGGCATTCTTATTTTGTCCTAAATTTCTATATGTAATATATTAAAATTTTATATAATGAAGGTCCTCTTACACATAAAAATTAAACACAGTACATGAAATAATTTTTCTAAGGCAAAAGTTTACTTTTGGTAAGTTAAATTGAATACAATTAAATCCAAACTGAAATTCTACTTGAATTTTTCATAAGGACAATGAAAATTTATTTTTGCATTTGGGACATTAGAAGTGAATGAAATTTGGAGAGTTCCAGGATTTCTCCACTTATGCAGATATTTACCCAGATAATTCATTATTGTGGGGCTGTTTTGTGTACTGTAGGGTATTTAACAAAAACCCTAGAGTATAACAAGGATGTCAGTTGTTCACTCTTCAATTTTCCTATTTTGATAAGCAAAGCTATCTCCAGACATTGCCAAATATCCTGTAAAAAAAAAATGTTAGTAGCCCTCATTTAAGAATGAGAACTGTAGTCACTGGGCTTTATTTTCTGTGAAAATTTGCAACAGGTATCAAACTTTTTATCTCAAACTCAAGAAAATTGTGTAACAGTAGACTGATTGTCTTAGAATTTTATCTTTCTATGCGATGTAGCTAAATAGCAGCCCCCAGTCACACAGCTAGTAGTACCTGGTGTTTAAAGTTAGTTCTCCCTGGCTCTCAGACCCCTGGTCTCCCAACTATATTTCCAACAATACTAAGCTGGAAGAATGGGGATGGTAGGCATATGGATGAAGCTGCCCATTTCCCTTGGTTCCTTTTAAAATACGGCACTTTTAGATAATGTAACTTCTGTGAGCTATTAACTAGGAGGCAACATGTCTGCCCTTGTCCTTCTCTTCCCAGTGTGAGCATGGCCATACCATCTGTGAGATAAAAACCGAACTGTTATCCCATGCCCTCACACACATTTACATCTGATAACCATCACATTGTATTTGGTATATAAGTAAATATACATTTTAACAGTCAAGATAATAGTTCAGTTTATGAAGAGAAAAAGATAACAGAAAAACAAAACCAGACAAACTTGTAAAAAAAAAAAAAAAAAACACCAACCACCTCAGATCCAAACTAAATATGGTAAAGAGACTTAGTAATGATCATAGAACTAACCAAAAGACTGTCCTTAATTTCACAAAAATATTTGCTGTGCAAATTTTCGGTCAGTGGGAGACTTTATTTTTCAAAAGCCACAAAAATCAGAACCATAAAAGTACATTAAATTTCTTTAATAACTATTTGATGGTTTAGGAACTAAAGCTTTATCTTTGAAACATCTAAATATGATTTTTCTAATTCATAAAAAATTATTGAAGATAAAAAATATGGGATTTTCCCCCAAAAGAGAAAAATAATAAGAAATATACAATAAAACGGTTTATTTTTAATTTTTGCCTTGCCCCTCCCCCCTTTTAGTAACATTTGTGTTATTGCAATATAGAGTAAGATTTTGTCAAAGGAAATATTTTCATAATTCAATGTGCTGCATTAATTGTTTTGTGCTGGTTTCTTATTCAAATAATTTTTTAAAAGTTTTTGCAACCAGAATTGCCTACTGAATTAGAATCTGGAATCCCAACTTACTAGATAATTTTGAAATCTATATTTCTAACTTGGCACAAGTATTTCAGAAGAAATTTCCCCTTCTGTAACAACTCTGGACCTCATCTATTTGATGGTTTATCCTGTGAATTTGCATTTGACCTAGCACAAACGTGTTAGGTTTCTATTGTTAAGACTAAATACCTGAAAAAATCAACTTAAAGGAGGAAAGATTGGTTTTGGCTTGTGTTTTTGCAAGTTTCGGTCCATGATCACATGGCTCTGTTGTTTCTATGCCACATGGTGAGGCAGAACATCATGGCCAAGTACAGCAAATCTGTTCTGGTGATCAGAAAGCAAAGAAAGAAAAAGAGACAGGCTAAAAATGATGTGTATCCTTCAAGAGGATGACCCCAGTGACCTCTGTCTCCAAATAGATCCCACCTCTTACAGTTTCTACCATCTTGCATTAGTGATACCAGCTGGAGACCAAGCCTTTATTACATTAGCCTCTGAAGGACATGCCACATCCAACCTCTGTCAGTGACTCTATCACAAGACAGAGGGAAACACCCATAATGAAATGAACAGACCAGAAAACTGAATCCTGTTTACAACTCAATCTCAGAGTACAATAGAGACAGCTCCCCACCTTTATCCCAGATATCTTTCAGTTACACTGAGAGTATAAATTAATTTGCCATCCCCACAAAATGCTTCTTGTGGAGATAATTAAAAGTTAAAAACAAGAAGGTACTTCACAGTTTGTTGATTTCTTAACAAATTAGATAGGGCCAAAGCATCCAGACTTTTCCTATCACTTCTCCACACTTGAAATAACTTCAGAATGAGGGGTAGGTATGAATTAGCTCCCAGCCTCTTGGCTTTGATGTAAGGCCAAGGATGTATTTGTTGGTTCCAAACATGGAACACAAAGAATTGGCTCCTTTGAGATTCGTTGTGATCATCCTATCAGTACCACTTAGAAACTTGCTTGACTTTGAAGATAAGAAAGAAAAAAATAATGGTATAAAAGATGGGTTTGGAGCCAAACAATCAAGAATAAATGTGACGAAGTCATCTGAGGGTTGGCTGTAAACCTGTAAACTTTGTGCGTGTTCAGTCTTCTTTTCCTTGGGTTTAAATGAAATAATAAACAGATGTTGGTAAAATATTCCTGATCTTGGATTGACATTCAAGGGAAAGATAAAAGGGAGCAATCGGCAACAACAAAAGAATATTAGGAATGGTGCAATGAAATCATTAGTGGAAATGGAGCCTGGCTCCAGGGAATGGGGTAGAGCCTACTCTCATTTTCCTGCAAATGCTTAAGGAACCCAGCAAACCAACAAAAATAAATATATAAATAAAAATGTGTGTCACTTAAAATTGAGACTGACAGGAAGAGCGTTACAAGGATCTAAGAGGATTTTCCATGAAATTCAAAATCTGAGATGCTCCTTGAGAAATTACAATGAGGTCTGATGAAATAAACCAAATATCCATTTATTTTTTATTTTTATTTTATAGTATGGGGCATTCTACCATTGAGCTGCTCTTGCAACCCTTTTGTTTTTACATTTATGTATTCATTTGTTTCTATTTTGAGACAAGGTCTAAATTGCTGAGGCTGACCTCAAACTTGCAATCCTCCTGCCTCAGTCTCCTGAGTCACTGCAATTACAAGCATGGCTATCCCAAATCGGCAATCTTGAAAGATGGGAAAGATAGAATTGATAATCTCACAAATTTTTGCTCTTTCCTTTTATACTATTCTCCCCTAGGTTCATTCATAGTTACATTAGCATTCTTCCACAATTTTTAAATGTTAAGAATGTCATGCTAACTAAACAATGTCATTCCAAACAAAAGAGAATGTCCTAGAGAAGGTATTTTTTTTTCAAAATTATTAACATTTGAAGTACAAATTTAAGAGCGTCATTGTATTAAACTTTATGCTGCGTATTTGCTGAGGCCCTGCAGAAAAAGCCCCAAGTACACCCAGCACACTGTCCAGTTCTTTCATGTCCAGTGATTCTCAGTTAAAAGATGAAACTCACTACACTGAGAGAACAGAGTAATAGTCTAAATATTTAATTATTTGGGGGATTCTAATGACAGTAGGATGCAAAAATCTGTGAGATTATCAATTCTATTATAACACCAGTTTAACCAACATTCATATTTTTCTTTCAAGGCATCCAAGAATGGTTGAAGCAAAGATGTCCGGAAGAACTAAATTCCAGAGAAGGATGAGCCTCTCATCCATAAGCAAAGAGTTGGGACGGCTTTTGAATTTTGGAGCAATATTTTAGTCTTACCATGGGAAGCAGCTTGGAAGCAGATCTGCTATAACCAGAAAATATTTGATGAGACAAGGAACCATCTGAAATTCAGGGACTGTGTGGGCTGACATGATGGATTGAAATCTAAAAGAGCTCCACAGGCAAAAATCAATCTCTCACCTGACAACTCTCTCTCCCCTGAGGATTTTGCTGAGTCGATATCAAGGGGAAGAGCAGGAAAACAGGGAAATAGGATCTCACATTTTGCTTGAGCCCCCTTACCTTAGGAGTTGAGTAAAGAGGTGAACTTAAAACCAAACCTGGAAATCAACCTTCTGCCAGCTCAGATCCTGAGAAGATAAAAAGGCCTACCGTTTTGCTATAGTTCAGGGGGCTATAGACAGGCACAAGGAGCAAAAATCTCTCTTTAATTGCAATTTACTAACTGGAACCAATGGAGAAAAAAGACAAACAGACTTATCTACTTTAGTCGACGGGTGCTCTTTTGTTCAAAATGTCTTTTGTACCAACAGAAATTAAGAGAAATGCAAAAAGTTGTAAGAACATGGCCCAAAAGAGAAACAAGAAGAAATAAACAGCACAAAGAGGCCAATACAAAAGACGATGTGGATGGTGGAATCAACAGACAGCATTCTAAATTAACAATGAAAGAAAAAAAGCTCAATAATGAAGATGAAAATAATTTTCAGAGTGTTAAATGTTCACAAATTGAAATTCTAGAAGAGGAAACTCAGTATCTGAACTTTAGCATCTATTGGATGATTTTAAATAGTGAACTTGAAGGCAGATCGATATACATTATTCACATTAAAATCTCGAGGGAAAGAAAAAAATAAAAACTCTATGAACAGAGCATCAAAAATATTTTTAGACCATGACAAATAATAATTTAGCAAAACACATGTAACTGGTGTCTCCAAAGTAAGGGATGATACGATAGAAGCATTTGAAGAAACAGTTTTTAATTTTTTTTTCCATGTGTGATGATTGAGATCAGAACAGATTCAAGAATCTCAGGGAATCCCCAACATAATAAATACAAATAGAACAAACAAAATGAACAAACAAGCAAATACCTATGGGTAGCAGAGTCAAATGCAGAAAAAAAAGGTAGACAAAGAAAGATGTTTTGCAAGAAATCAAAAGATGACATATCATATTTAATTTAAGATATAACAATAATAGATATAGCTGACTTATAGATTAAAAAAGTAGTTTCAATCTCCGTTTACATTTGATGAACTAATACAAAGGTGTCATTGCCTTACCTTTAAGTGTATTTATTTGTAGCAGTAACACTGACACATTCCAGACTAGATGGAATGGTGTCTTGGAAATTTATCTCACTTCCCCTTCCCTGCCAAAAATAAAAATTAAATTAAAAAAGTGAGGAATGGCTTCAATTATAAAGATGTTTATTAAAGAGAATGATATAAACCAAATCCTACAACCAGTAGAAAAAAATCTTGAATATCATAGTTCTTATTTCATTATTAATTTAAACTATTAATTTAAAGATTTGGCTTTAATGTTTGCAGTGAGCAAAGATGGAAATATTTGAAAATAATGGAATTCTACACAGAGAAACTCTAGAAGTCACAGTGTCCTCAGGTGGTGGCATTCCATTTGGTGCTGGTTTTGATGAAGTTTTCTCACTACTCTCGTGTGGGGAGGGCAGTGTTGACACTCTAGGAATGAAAATATAACATTTGGTATTGTGGAATTATTGACTACCATGCTTTTCCATATTGTTTTAAAATTAATTATTAATTGAATTTCAGTAACAATATTGTCTCATCTTAGTTCTTTTGCCTTCTTGGAGCAAAATTTAATACAGTGAATTCCTGTTTTGATTTTTTAAAATTAATTTTGGGTAATTTTGCATTTGTGAAACAGAGAACTCTTCACTCCAAGGGGGGGGGGCGGACATTATTTTAAGGCTTTATCAATGATGTACCGAAAGCTATATGTGTTTTGATGCTGTGAATGGCAACTGTGAAGTGTATTGTTTTAAAATCCACAAAAGAGTGATTTTTGCTTCTGTGCCTTAAGGGATTGCAAAGTACTTTTCCTTTAAACAGCATGATTTCTCTTATATCAGATACATTCTATGCAATTATTAACTTAATTTTATAGACTATTTCAAATGGATGAAGAGTTAAATGCATTTTTTGAGTTCTTTCAGGAGTTTGTTGCTGAATTTTTAAATTTTTATTATAAAAATAAAATCCATAAAAAGACACATAACTAAATAATTTGGGGAGGACCACTACCATGATCCCAAGTACCGCTAAGCTTGTCTTGTGTTTTGTAAACCTGATTTCATATGATGCCTGTGTATTCATTGTATATTGTGACTAACTTTTGCATCTCTGACATTTTCCCTCTTCACTTATCTAGGATATAAAAGTAGAACCAGCACTCTCATCAAAGTAAAATGATCCTTAGGTTTCCTAGAGAGAGGCATATGAAAAATAAACAAACAAACAAACAAAAAGAAATGGCATATATGTATCAATTATGGATATGGAGCAATGCAGATGGAAGAATAAAGTACAATCAAAGAAATAGTTCCAAGGAGTCATTTCAAATAAGCTTTAACATCTAGTGTGGTTGGTTGATCACAAATTAATTATTAATTGAATTTGTCTTAGAGTCCCTCTAAGTCAAAACAAAGAGATAAGCAAAGTGATAGTGTTCGTGATTTAAAAATAAGTCTAAAAAATGTGCTGATTGTTGAAGAACAAAATTAGAAAGAAATACCTCTGACCAGCACTCAGAAATAAGCCACTATCCTAGAGTCATTATTTTTTTATGAATGTTTTTAGTTGACATTTGAAAAAATATATTTTGAAGATATTTTATGGATGGAACATGGACAGAGGGGAATTTTTGTTCCCAAATAAGGGCATACCATACACATTGACTAATGAATTAGTGGACAGTTGAGTTAATATCAACTTGTGAAATGAGTGGCTTATAGTTGTCAGGATGAGACAGTTCGACCACATCACAAAATAAATACTCTAAAATCTCAGTGGATCTGTGTAGTCACAATATCTTTCAGTGACAGCCTGGAAACTTTCCTTTCCTAGTGGCTCTCTGTGAAGATAATTCTGCTTCTGGGCTATAAGGACACCACAACTTTCATGAACACTGGAAGAGGAAGACAAGACTAGGAGATCATGCAAGGTGATATTTAGATCTCACCTATGTGACTCCCTCAGTCTTGTCCACCATTCATAAATTGATCATAAAGTTCTAACAAGTATGAAGGAGACGTTGACATGTGATCTTCCAGAGGACAGAGAAAAGTAGACAATGTTTGGAACACAAGGTACTTTGTCATCATCCTTAACTAGCAAATGTGTCAGAGCTGATTTTCTTTCCCCCCCCCCAATTCCAAAGGCTTTATTGGTAAATACACTTTAGAAAAGAATGATCTACCCTACCCTTTCCAAGTCAGTGGAATGAACAGCTGTGTCCAGGGACTCCTCAGACTGCTGAAGGGGACCCCTGCTTTGACCACTTCTATTCATAGACCCAGCCATTCAAGTTGGCAGGACTGATTTTCAACTCACTTTGACAGAAAAATAATATTGGTGAGCAAGTCCCCATAGGTTCACATGAACATGTGTTTCTACACCCTGGGCCATAATCATTTTTTCCTAGAGAGTCTATAGAGAATAATGCAAATCCAAAAATATATCATCAAGTAAGAACCCCTCTGAAAATAAAATATGCAACTTGTTCAGTAAATTAAGGTAATAGAAGTAGATAATTTTAATGCATAACTGAAAACAAAACATGTTGTTATCAATCATAAGATTTACCTTTCTCCATAAAATTTATACACACACACACACACACACACACACACACCCCTAGCTAAGTTGCTAAGGCTGTCTTTGAACTGCAATTTGACTGCCTAAGCCTCCTGAGTAGGATTACAGAAAGAAAGACATACAAGATTGCACAAGGAAGACATACACTTCTTCATGTAAGTTTTATACATCATGCCATTCTTATATAGTTCCTATCAACGAATTAAATTGCTATGAAGTAATACCAACAGTATAGGATCTAGCCCTATGCATGTTTTGTTGTACAACAAAATTTAGAATAAGAGCAGAGTTTTCAAAAGAATCATTGAGAATGTTGTAGTAGAAACTTGTGTTTCTGCTCACATTTGAATCAAAACTCTTGCATCCCAATAATGAAAATATAAAATATGAAACTACTTGAAATCCCAAGGAATAAATGGTCATCAATATGTGCATTATTCACTACTGACATGTTGTAAAACATCATGAGGTCATTGCCACCAAAGTTCACTATTTGCACAGAAAAAATGATCATTTTGTTATGTATTTATTCATTTATTTATTTTAATTCCTTGTGATGTGTCCTGAAACTTATGGTAGAAAATTATTTAAAATACTTTAAAAATAAATCTTAACAAATATCTCCATAATCACAACATTCAGAGGTAGCTCTAGAGTTTTACTTTTTTATGAAAATTTATTTAATGTTTGTGTCTTGACCATAATTGTGACTCCTAATTTCTGGTTTAAAATGAGGGCAATTTCCTATCCCATTTATATAATTATGTAAATATTAAACCTCTGGCTATATCATAAGTGTCACATGATTGCATAATAAATTATTAAACCTATTTCTAATGTTAGGACTTTTTTCATATTTTTTTTAAGAATTTGAACTGATAGTATTCATCATGATATTTTCACAAGAACTCCTAAAAAGAACATACTGAATCTAAAAGCAGAAACACTTTCAAAGTTTGGACTACATGTTGCACATTTGTTTCCTACTCATATTTCTTCCTCTTCTCCCTGGAATTCCCGAGTTTCCTTTATAGAAATTGAGGAGAAAACAGTATCACTTGACATGAAGATGGTTTTCCTCCTGATTTAATTATTTCCTGGACCATCTCATCTTCAAGACTTCCTTGCCATGCTAACCCATCCTTACATTGCTACCATACATTCTGGGTTTTGTTCTTGAAAAGTATACAAGTTTTAAACCAGTATAAAATCTTTTCTGTGGTTTAGGGAAAAGCATTTGGTGTTCTGTAGCTTATAAAGTAATTTTCTGTATTGTCTGATTTATGCTTTTCGGAGTCGCTTTGTAATATTAGGATGGTATTATTCTCCTTTTCATAAGGAAAAGAAGAGAGATGTTGAATCTTTTGCTTCTTATCTAACATTAATAAACAAGAGTTAGAACTTGGTTTTTTACCTCCTGTCTCCTGACTCCAGGGCTTGTTCTAATACTAAAGGACTGTAAGATGTAGCAATTTATGGGAAATCATATTGTTTACCTTCTGTAATAAAATGCAGCAGCATTAGTCTTTACTTTCAAAAGGGAGAGCTACATTATGTCAGACATGATTTAAACACAATAACAATTGCTTGACTTGCGAGGCAAAGGGAACATGCGGTACCCTTTTATAGTGTCTGTCTGTTTTTAAAACCTAAACCAAATCAGCTTTTTCTTAGTGCTGTATCTGTGATTCTTGAGTAAAACTTGGAATCGAAAACTTATTTTTTTTTTGAGTGCTTGTTTTCTACATGTTTTGGAGATTTTCTTTTGAATTATGAAAAGAAAATCCTCTGAACATATGTATAAACAAAACCTGCTTTTGTCACTCGCACCCTGTAGAAACCAAAGATGAACATTAAATTACCCTGAGTGCATGGCTACTTGCCAGTAATTATTCAATACGAGGTTTAACCAAGTTTATCTAGAATTCGAGGACCATGTATACACAGCTAAAAGGAAAGACATGGTTAAAGTAATTATCTGGCATATTCCCACAGTGTAGACAGTCAGTCTGGCTCATTTGGACTAAGAATAATAACCCAGCACATTCTTTTTGCCAAAAGGAGTTATTTGGCAAATCACCTCAATGTGCCTCAACAGATGAACATTAAATCTACGGGATGCCAAAAGAGAAAGAAAATATGACTGCCCTTGGGTATGGAAAAGCCTGCAGACAGGACGGCCGTAGGGAGAAGTGGAAGAGAACATGCTGGAAATCAGGGCCGTTGCTTTCAATTTCTGTGCCCCTTCCTGGGGCTTGTGAATTAGGCTTCTAGAGTCTTCTCATCATCCTTCTGTGATTATGTCTTTAGCTTTCCCGATGAAGCTTCTGGTCTTCTCTTAGATGTCTATTTAACTGGCATGCAAAGATCAGACCTCTGTATCTCAGAAGCTACGGTGTCTGGTGACTTCTTCAATGCACTGGATAGCCCTACCTTGAAATTTTGTTTTTGAATACAAGAAAAAAGAGCCACTAATTGATAGGCATGAGGTTCCTTTGCTTGTTAACAAATACAATGCAGACCTCAGTGTGTTCTGCAGATAATAGTACCCTCTTACTGTTTTCTCCTTGGCTCTAATTTCCTTGAGATGATTTCTTAAATGAAGCAACACTGGTCTACTATCATATAAGTGTCCTCTCTATGGAAAAGCGTGTGATTCATTCTCAATATCAGATTTTCATTTCTAACTGCAAAAAAATAATGACCAGGAGGATGATGGCGATGATGATGTTGATGGTGGCAGTGTCTATTCTCTTTTCTTGATTTAGGATAATATTTGTGAAAAATTCAATTAGATTTTCTTCTGTTTATTCTCGTGTGGCCGACAGAGGCAACAGGAAGAATGTGCGTGTAATTAATTTTTCTAGGTTCAACTCTTTCCTTCTCTGCCTACTAGTTGTATGAAGTAACTTGTATTTACCTCAGTTTCCTAATGTTCACAAGTAAGGTGGTAACAGTCTCTAATACATAGGGATTCTTTGAGGAATACATACAATGATGTATAAAAGCTTAGTACTGAGCCAAATGCAAGAACACGTGTTGATAGGTATTAACAATTAGTGTCAACAGTCTGTCAAAAACGCCCACTTTCTACACTCAGACTGATTTTGAGTACTTAGACAAATTTCTACCTAATGTTGTTTGACCTTGTTTCCTCATCTGTAAACTAGAGTTATATACAAACTTCATAGACAATTAGGCATTATAAAGATTAAATGAGTCATTTCATGAAAGGCAAGAGTAGAACATTATATGGTGTATGGTAATGCTCAGAGAAAATGAACTACTACAAATACTATTTATTCACTTCTGTTAACAGAAGTATTCAAAATTAATGGAAAATAAGATGTAAAAATACATAAAACTCTACACACGAGAAAAGGAAATGCTTAATTGTCAATTTTTTAAAAAATGAGTGCTTTTAAATATACAGTACAATAAAACACAAGTAAGTATCTTAACAAAGAAAACCTTGTTAGCAAGCACACTGTGAGTCTCCTCTATGCAACAAAATGTAATAGACTATAGATGATAATCAGCCATAATATTCACATTTTGCTTCCAGGAGCCAATTTTAGGTTTTGGATATAGAAATGCATTTGGAAACACTCTAAAGGCCACTTTTCTCATTGCCATTAACAGTGTTTTACTACCCGAGTTGAGCATGACATACCGTATACATGTATCAAATTTCACACTCTTCCCCATAAATTTATACAATAAAACTTATGTATTAATAAGAATTAATGAAATAATGTCTATTTACTCAAATGTTTAAGAAAGCCTACTGCATACAAAATCCCTTGTAGTAATAATGTTTAGCTTCATTTCTTTATTGTTGCCTCCTGATGGGACCCATATGGATACACCTGTCTTTTGTGATTCAAAGGAAGCAGAGTGGAACTCTATTCTTTTTGAGAATGTATTGCTAACATCATTTCTAGTCTCTATAAAAAATGTCAGGATTTAGGGCGGATTGTTCTCCCAATCCCTAAAGTTCTGTTGTCGTGGTTCAGTGTGTGGATGGTGGCCAGCTTTTGAGCTATTATCTCCAAGTCTACACTTTGTTTGGACCACATTTCTTTTCCCCTTTGCTATCTGCCTCTCTGCTAGAGATCAAGCAATAGATGACATTAAGGAGAGACTGGAAGATTCTCATGAGTCTCGGTGCAGCTCCCAGTTTCAGATCCCTCCTATGAATTCCAGAGCTCACAGCCTAGCAGTGTCCTCTCCTCCTTGATTTGGGTTCCAGCAGTATTTGAAAATGTCTGACAACTCCTTCCCTTTGTTCTTGCATATTGACCAAGATGACCATAATATTCCCTTCACTACATCTTCCCCAAATAAAAAAGACTAGGTCTATCTTGCCCACAGGCCCCTAACCTCCTTTTTTTATTAGGACATTTACTTCTACATAAGCAACCGAAAATTCTTTTGCTGCCCCTTTTACAATCCAAGAATGTCTTTGACAAGAACACCGAGAACAACCCTCTGACACATAACCATCAACGAAGATAGTGTCATTATTCTTTGCAGAAAGATTTGCAATGATGGTTAAACTGAAGTAAATCTGCCCTAAACTAGTCTCTGTACTTGCATGGTGAGGTTTGGCTCAAAGCAGCCTCTGCACATAGTGACTTGTATGTCCTTGCTTGATGTGTAAAGAAATCATAACCTAAACCAAGAGTATATCCTAGTAACTAAGCAATTGAGTCTCAGCCAATTCCTTCTGCTGAATCTCCATCCAATCTGAAAACTGAAAAATCCTTACTACATAAGATAAATGTCCCTGCAGCCAATCAGATAGTTTCTGAACCTCACTTCCTTTTCTCTGGCTATAAATTATCTATATCTATATCTATTATCTATATCTATACCTGTATCTGCATCTATATCTATATCTATATCTATATCTATATCTATATCTATACCATTTTTGGTCTGGATTGTAGCCAGATCCTAGAAATTTTTTCTTCCTCAACTAAACTTTGATAATTTTAACTGGTCTTCATTTTTTGTTAATTATTAGCAATAATTAACAAACACAGGTGACCTAATGAATAGACCAACTTTCCCCTAACTTGCTCTATTGCATTTCTGCTGGTTTATCCTGACATTTACAAAGTCCTCCTCTTTCTCTTGGTGAGTTATCTCCTGTACTAAACTCTCTCTCCTCTAGCCGTAACAAATAAAACTCTCCTTGCCCCTTTTCCTAAATGTACAGTACAATTTTACTTTGATAACATTCTCTTGCAAGGTGACCTCAGTGTATTCCCTTTTCCTCCTTGATCCTCCCACATGTGTATCATTGATTCTTTATAGGAACTCCGCTCTAGTAAAATAACTAATGCTCCTGGCTGCGTAATGACCAGCATTCTCTTTCCTCTGTGTCAAATGGAACAGCACTTATCATTTTCCCCTAATTTTTATAAAAATAGAAAGATGGCCCCTCCCCTTCTGCAACAATTTAAAAAAGCATAAACCTAAACTTAAAAGAAAACATCATGTGTAGCTAGTTTTTAAAACATTTGGGTAAGTGCAAAGTGTTATAACATTCAGATGTCAAGAATATGAAACAGAGGAGTTTTACCTGTATGCTTAACAGTTCTTCATTCATTTCAGTAAATTTGAGTCCCCAGATCTGACCATGACCCCTGATTTGCTTTTCCTCTCCTTACTTGAGGACAGGAGAACACAGAAGTACTATTTTCTGACGCAGCACAACTCAGCTCTTGGAGATGTTCTGCTGTTTCTCCTTGTCCCTGTCCGGCACCTATATTTTCACACCTAGACTAACTGTGGCTTGTAACTGAAGAAAAACAGAATCCCTAAAGGGGAATTTAGGTGCCAGCTTTTAAGACGACAGACCCACAAAAACTTCTCAGTAAACAGGCAATCCACAGAAATGTTTCATTTCCTTGATGTGTATGTGTTCGCTGTCATTTCTCTAACCCTCCCACCATTTCCTAAAGGAGCTGTGGACCAGCGACTTCTGTAGTTTTAAGTAGAGCTGTGGACAAAATTTCAGTTGACATATGAGAAAAACAGTATACACCATACCAGCCACAAAGTTTCTAAGTTTTACTTCTGCACTTTTTTTTTTTTTGCTTTTTTACATTTTGATACAAAGTAAAATAGAGAATGTTCAAAACCCTCTAGCCCCTCTTTGCTAATGCAGGTTATGTTTCTTCCTAGCTTGGCTGATTCCTTGCTGTGAATGGAAACATGTCTAATTGACTTCCTACAATCGCCTTGGTGCAGTTTAAAGGCAACACTTCGCAGGGAAGGGAAAGGAAAGAAAGAGGAATTGAAAAGGGGTGTATTTCTAACCTTGGTCATAGGTATCCTAGGAGTGTTTCTGTTTTAATAATTAATTAGCTTATCAGTTCAGAAATGCTCGAATGACTCTTGGAGTCCCCGGCTCTAGGGCTGTTGGCACCATGCGTGTTTCCTGACCGGTTTCCGTAACTTTCCATTTAATATTTTTTCCCTTGAAACTGAAATCATTTAATGAAACCTGACACTTCAAGGCCACCGACTGATCTTCTGAGCAGAGGGTATACGAAGGTGGCCAATTCCATTAAATTACAGCCCCTGTCCAGGTTGGGAGACATCATTTCTAGGCAGACAAAGTGCAATGGAGTCAGGAATGCTAAAAGACATAACTAATAACAAGGAAGAAGAAAGAATAAAGTGGAAAAAAATCTGAAGGAAAATAAGTTCAGCACACAGAAAAGGGATGACCGGGAGGTAGGGGGAGGAAAAGGCACACATGCAGTTTTTTTCCCCCACTTATTCTATTTCCTTTTTGCTCCCTAGTTCAGGGCTGTTGGTAGAAGATTGATACATTTATTAATTCTCCATGCAGAAAGACAAACAGTGGACTTGGTCCAGTGGGACCCAAACGTCTAGCGCCAGGCGTCCCTGTGGAATCTTCCAAAGTTGCCTAATGGTTTCTGACCACCACAGACCCATTCAAGGAACACGGTACCATTTTCCAAAATCTCATTTAGACTCATACATAAAATAAAATCATCCTGTCATAAATGCACTCGTTTTCTCTCTGGTTCCTCTTTTTGTTTCTTTTGCTTAATTTAAAACACAGGGCTAGGAAAAGAAGAGACAGAAAGAAAAAGAAAAATCAAGGATGTTCAAGGTAGTCTTCTGAGTTTATTTTCCTTCCCAACTGTAAGGACACAGTAAAATAACCCAATTCTTTGTACAGAGAGTGACATTTATGCCTTCTCAGAAATGATTTTGCTATTCACAAAGAAATATTTTCACCTCTTTTTTCATTTTTTTTTAACTTTAGATCTGACTGTGAGGGCAGAGCGAATTATGGAATCTATTTTATTAGGGTTATTTTTTTACAGCAGGGTGGAAATTATGGTTCATCTTTTACTTAGTTCCTGGAGTGGAACCTTGCTGTATTTCATTTTTAGAGCCCATCATGGATGTTAGATTTTTACAGAGTCTCGGTAAATTTCTATACATTAGGTGAAGTGTAAGTGGAATCTTAATCATGTAGCAGGTATTTGCCTTTTTTTATACGTCTTACTACAATTCTCAGACAGAAAGCCCACTGAGTGGGAAAAAAAAATCAGAAGGTCAGAAATTATTCTGATTTTAATTTAGGTCTTGAAAGTCAATAAATTTAGTTCAGTTGTGTTGAGAGCTACTTATGTAAATTTCTGAAATTTCCTCCCCATGAGATGAGAAAAACTGCTGCTTTTATATTAAAAAATACTCAGTTTTGTGAAAGAAAAATATATTAGGATATTTCTCAGAATGAAAAATCACCTTTTGAAATCAATTTGTATATGAACCTGAAAAAATAAACATGATTTAAATTTGCGTTCTGGATAATGAATTGCAAAGGGTGTTATTTTACTAAAGTGCTCCGTTATGCCTGTTTATGTTATTAAGTGGGATGAGATAAAGTATATACTCAACTCTTTTTTTAAAAAAGGACCAAATATATCATTTTAAGTAATTAGGTCCATTTATCTTTTTATTTGTTTGAGTCAGTTCCTGAAATAGACCATGAAACCAACCTTTTATAAGACTTGCAAAAACTTTGAATATTGGTTAAATATAGAATATCTAACACATATTTGCACTACATTAAATGCAAAATTATAAATGTATTATTTTATGTGTAATTTTTTTTCATTTTCTAAGATGTTTATTTTGGTAAAGAATTATTAGTATAAGGTAAATTAATGTATTTGGTGGATAGATAAAACATATATGTATACAGACTACCAGAACTAAAATACAGTTGTCTGTGTATGTGTACATTTGCATTGCTGTATTTTTTAAATTGAAATATGTATTCATCAAAAGACTTCTCGATGTTTTTCACCTAATATATAGTTTGATGGAGAGCACTTTCTCCATTATAAACTATTAGATTTTAAAGATAATCATTTACAAAGTAAATAAATACATTTTTTAAAACGTTCAGAGGCCTAGCTCACACCATATGCCAAGTAGTTTAAATGTAAATATAAATCCTTTAATGGAATGAAGATAAATATAGATGATGTTTTAAAATAAATTTTAAGTGGAAAATTCTTTTTTAGAATGTAATTAAACTAAATAACAGAAATAGAAGTTTAAATTCATTATTCTAACTAAAGTAAAATCTAAAGATCCTGTTTAACAAAAACAAGCAAATAAAGACCAAATAGCAGAGTGATTCTGGAAAGAAAAAAAAAACAGGGAAAATATTTTCAACACAGGTGGTAGTAAAGTATTAATGCCTATAATGTATACAAACTATCAGAAAGTCCAGTAGACATCAATCAGCATTCTAATAATAAAATTACACTGAAACATAAATAGGAAGTTCACAGAAGGAATATGCATTGCTAATAAAATTATAAAAGATAAGTTACTAATAAGGGATACACAGGAATGTCAGAATGAAAGATCATTTTTTTATTAATCCAATTTAAAAGAGCACAGTGATCATATCAAGTTCAGACAGAAAAAACAATCATTTGCTTTAAACTGTTGGTGAAGTTGGAAGTCTTAAAATTTGTGTTGAGCAATGAGCTTATATCTATAATATTACATAATATGTCTACATAGCAATTATTTCTAATTCTAGCAGCCTATAAAAATAAAAAGAGATGCATGCACAGAAGTATTTTTAGATGTAAAGAAAACTTGAAAATTCTCATGAACACATAATAGTAAACAATGCAATTCTTTATTAAAAAGAATGAGTTAGATCCATCTGTGACAAATTAGAAAGCAGCACACTGTATGTTCTAACGTGAAAGATACTATGATGACATGTATTTTATTCTGTTATATTTTACAAATGTAAGATTTATAATTGGGTAAAACAATCTTTTGTTTTCAAATGATACCTTTTACTAATGGTGTTATAGAGATATTCCTGCTTATTTGTGAACAGAAAATTTTACATTTAAGATACTATTTCATATGTGAATATAAATTCTGTGTAAGTTTTTGTTTGTATTCTCTTCTGTCCAGTATGAATTAGCAACAATTAGCAAAATGCTGTCTGTATTATTGACTCTTCCAATGTCCCCAGAACCTGAGGTCCAAGCATCTCAAGGGATGGTGTGTCTAAGAATGGCATTGAATAGCTAAGTCACATTTATATTTTTTCTTTCTTCATGTGTGTCTCTAAGCCTGTCTGCCCTATAAAATGTGCCTGTCAATATGCCTATGTCTTCTAGTCTCACCTCTACACTGGACACTCATGAGGACTCTCATACTGAGCAGGTGACCCAACCACCCTGTGACCACACAAGAGTCACCTAAGAATGCCCCGCATCCCTCCCTCTATTCCAGGTACAGTTAAGTAGTGTGTGCTTTGATAGCTAGAGGGCTTTCTTTTCTCAAATTAGAGCACTGAACATACCAAAGTCTTCAGAAAAATGGGAGAATTTAGGCTGGAAGAGAGTAACACTGAACAAAATCAAGGACTTGTGAAGGCAAGGTAACAGGATAGGCTATATAGCAGAACATCTTCCAAGTGAGAGGAATTCAGTTATTTTTGCCTTCAACTATACTTTGCCTCAGGTTTCTTTTTGGCATAAAATAAATGGAGAAAAATAAAATAAAATAAAATAAATTCAGACTACTCCCCGACCCCATCAGGCTGCACACCTTCAACATGCAGTTTTTCTCCCCATCCTCATGCATTGCAAACCAGCACTGTATTTTAGGCCTCCGAATGGGACTAGCCAAATCTCTTATCATAACCTAAACACAATGTATTCCATCTACATAATACCCATTAAAAACAGCACACATTTTAGATTATAATAATGCTATTTATTTTAATTAAATCATTTTAGTTTTAGTTAATGCAATAGATATTTATTAAGGTTCACTATTTTCATGGCGCCATCCAGACTTGTTTAGAGACTCTAACAGGCACCCTTTGTCAACATGGGTGCAATAGCTCGAGGATTCCTTTTTTCCTATAAAGTCCCTTCTCTTGTTGAGTTTAACCCAAGAGGCACCTGGGTCACATTTCTGGCCCTTGAAAGACCCTTTCTGACTGGGGCGTGTGGGTGTCAATATGTCACTTAGCTGTTCTGCTCTCTCTGCTACTGCCTCCCTGCTGACAGAGGTTTGCTGTGGTCCTTGGCAGGGTTGCTCTATTTCTCTTTCCACATGCTGTTCTTTCTAGTCCTTTCTATAGGCCACTTCTGCTGACCAGAGAGCTCCTCTCTGTGGACAATGCAGGCCTTACCCCTCACCTTCTGCAAGCCCATGTGTGAAAGTCACCTTCAAAACAAGGCCTTCAAAACCACCCTCTGTAAAATCCTAGACCTCCTGCCCCTAATGCCTGTTTCCCTCGTCCCTGAGTGCGTTTCCACACCAAAAATCATGTTGTAGCGTCTCATCATGGCTGCACAGGGCAAAGACAGTTTCTTTATTGTACCATGATGTGTTTCAGTGCCTAGAGGTGTGCCCGGCACAGTGGTAATTCAATAAGCCGTTGAGTAATAAATAAACCAGCATCAACCCCATCTCAGAAGCATATATTTGAATGCATTCGCTTAGTACCACAGCTCTGAGCTGAAGGAGTTCTCATGAGTTTTGACAATAAAAGTCAAGAGTACTGAAACTCCTCAATATGGGTTTTATTTATAATTTTTGGTATCTGATATTGGATTAAAATTGACATTTAAAAGAATAAGTAAATCCTTGAGACGAGATTCTCTGACATTGGTAATGGATGCACAGGAAAAAGATATAATATGATTCAAAATTATTGAAATAATAGAAAAAAATAAGCACAGGAATACTTGACATCCTCCAGTCTGAAGATGCAGCAAAGGAATTAAAACAACATTTTTAAAAATCGAGGACTAGGGATGAAGCTCAGCGGTAGAGCACTTGCATAGGTCCTGGGTTCCATCCCCACCACTGCAAAAACAAAACGACAAAAAAAAAATTGAAAGTCATGACCATTTTCAATTTTCAAAAGTGTGGAGAAGCACAAGGAGGACTTCAGCTCCAATACTCCCCCTGTGTGCCGGCCCAAGCATGCTCATATAAGTTTCCATGTTTTAGAACTTGGCAGTGAAATTCCTATAAAAATAAAAGTGATCCACTCGACATTCACTGCAGCTGGGGCCTCTATAAGTTATGTTCTTGTCTCTAGGCCAGATGAGGGTGGCAATGAAAATATTTGGAGCTGGTCCTGGCACACAACTTTTGACATTTAGGTAAAATTCACCGGGAAGAGAGTCATTTTAGGTTACCCTGAATGTGAAAGCTCATTATATTTGAGACATAAGCCTTCATTTTTGTAGCCCCCACGTTTGGTCTTTAAGCCAAATGTAGATGTGACTGTGGTCCTAGAGTCAGAGAAGCAGGAAATGCTGGGGGGAAAGAGAGAGCTCATTCTGGCTTTTACCATCATGTCTAGAAGAACGACCACCTTTTGTTCCTCTACATTCATGAATTTGAAAAAAGTAGGTAAAAACTATATACATATATACACACTATCATCATCATATCATCATCTATACATACATGGGTCAGGGCTTCTTAGTTGTTCTCTCAAAGGACTCCAGGGCACTTTATCTGAAAGACTGGAGGTTATATATACACCGTGGGCCTGTGTTTTCCTGGGGGCGTACTTCTGTTCTTTCTTACCTTCAATTTGGGGGCATCATAGTCCAGAGGAAGACGGCTGAAGCCTCTTGCCATTTAGAAGGTGGGTAGATGTCCTTAGCCCCATCAGTCCAATGTCCCCTATTGAAGACTTTGCACATTTTGTCATTTTCTTAAATCACGACCCCCAGTTGGTGATGGTATCAGGGGAATGGTGCCAACCACGCTGGGAAGAAGTGTTCCAGGAAAATGGTCCAGGGAAGGGACGCAGATCAGCTCCTCCTAGGCCATAGTACAGCTTCTGATTTATCTGTCTCTATCTCTACCTGAACCATTTTCTGCCATCTTTCTCTTAATGATGAAAGCAACTTAAAATCTTTGTAACAATTTATTCATCCACTTCATTTAATGTGACCTAGATTTTGTTCTTTATATATATATAAGTATTCAGATCAGCACCATATAATATGAATGCATCTTTTTTATGTATCTTTTTTTGTACTTAAGGATAAAACTGTTTATATTGTTTCAGATCTTAAAAATACTTACAAAATTTTTGGCATATGTTTTCTTTTTTTCTCCCATTTTTTAAAGAATCACGCATACACTTTCTTAAAGTGTCATAAGGACATGACTTAATACTGTACATTTAGGTGACTTCATTGTTCATCCACATTTTTTCTTCTATCATGTCTTTCTCATGATTTAATTTTTGGGGTTTATTATTCAGTTGTCCAGAGGGCTTCCTTCAGGAAGAGCATTTGGGGTACATTCTTAGCCTTTGCATTTCAAAAATCTCTTAGTGTTTTCTTTACAATCATTGTGGTTTGTTTCTTTGTTTTGTTCTTTACTTATGTATGTATCTTTATTTATGTCCAAGGTCTCCCTATGTGGCCCAGGCTGGCCTTGGATTCCCAGGCTACAGTGATCTTCCTGCCTCAGACTCTCAAATAGCTGGTACTACGAGAACCCAGTTCAAAGTGACAGTATAAATGAACATGAAATTATCGGGCCTCTTTCTTTGTTCATTAAATCTCTTTGTCGTATTCTCCACTATTCCCTAAAATTTAGTTCTGGGAGGAGAAATTTCACATACATCGACTTTGTTGTCATGAGTTGGCAATTGTTTTTTTTTTTAAATCCTCTGCCTCTCATTGAATAGATATGGCAAACTCTCCAAATCACTTGCAAGTGTATTTGTAGGCCTGAGTGAATGTGCCAGAAAGTTTGGTGACTATCTGAGAATTTGAATACTGCAATGTCCAATATAAATCTTAAAGTTAAGAATGAAACATAAAGCAAATCATACGGATTATATCCTTAATTTTAAAAGCCAGCACTTTTTTTCTTTGCAATCAGAGGTATATATTAGCACTAACCAATTTATTGTTGGAAAATTATTCAGATGATCCCAACCCTGCTCAAACATGTTTTATTTTATGACAAGGAGGTAGAAAATATTCTATTGGCCTCACTCACTTATTTGGCAGGTATGTTGCTGTTGGAAAATTGCAGAATGGACCAGGAGCATGTGAGGCAAATTGGCCTTAGAACCCAGTCTTTGGAGCCAGACCTGTCCAAGATGTACCCTGAGCAAATGCTAATAAAGGTGCCTGGCATGAGCTTTTATTGAGTAGACTGATAAAGAAATAAAGCAAATGTGGGCAACTGTTTAGCTTCAGAAATAGAGGACAGTGAACCAAAGGCAGGAGCTTGAGGTTTTCAGTACACAGGAATTAGGGAAAAAGGGTCCACCCATCATCTGACACAAGTCATGGAAGAGAGTATTCCCACAGAGACCCATTATTCAGAAGGGATGGATGAGCTCCACATTGTGGAATGTTGCTCAAGGATCTGGAAGTGTTTATAAAAATAAACCTAACTAGAAGTAGGTGGGAAGAGACCGAGGAGAGCAAGCGCCTCTGCTCTGGCTTTTCCATGCTTCCCTAATGAGTTCATTGCATCTGCCATTTGTAAAAAAATGGATGTCCATTGCAGTGATGGGCTCCTGGTTTCAGAAACACCACAGACCCTCGCTTGCTGGTCTCACTCCTCGCAGCCTCTCCAGCCTCCCAACCGCCCAAGGACAGAGTACCACGAAATTGGGACCAATCAGGGAGACATAGGACAAACATCCTAATCAATGAACAAAGGGAAAGAGAGCTCTGTGTCTTCGATCTTGCTGATGTGCATGCACATTTTTTTTTTCCCTTCCAGAGCAGTTGCTATTTTTTTTTCCTGTTATTACAAAGGTAAAAATCTGTTCTGATGCAGAGTCGTTTTGGAAGGATGCTTCCAAAGTTAAGTAAAAATGAAATCATGTGAACCTGTGGTTCTAAGGTCATGGTTGGGATGTATGGAGGCTCCTGTTTCCTTGATCCCATTACATGGGATTGTAGAAGGTCTCCAGGTGTATACTGTTATGGCCTGCATCTCCGAAGTATCAAGGCAAGCAATCATTCATCTTTGTGAATTATAAGTAGCATCTGATTTTGGTATCTAAGAAGCTGATGTTTTTTAGTATCTTCTCAAAAGAAGGTTTTTGTTGTTGTTGTCCTTAAGTGAAGTTTTGTCTGAAAACTGACTATGGTCGCCTACATTTTAAAGTTGGTATTAAATTTTCTGAAGAAATAGCATGAAAGCAGACAAGAATTTGGTTTCCATTAATACCTATTTGACCCTGCAAACATCCTTTTCTCATTGCAATGTGGATAAAACTTTAAAAATATATATATATTTTCAATGTAGAAAGCATCTATGATCATTGTATGGCCATGTCAAGTTGACAATTTCAAATTTCCTTAAATTATCAAGCCATGCATAGTAATTTATTTCTCCTAAACTTATCAAACACATTTTTATATACCATATTCAAGAGCAAAACTCTTCAAAATATTTAACAACTAAATGAATTTAAATGTATGAAGATGGTGAAACCCAAGTTGGCTTAAACATTCCAAAACCAATTAAAACCTTAACCAAGTTCTCTTAAAATATTCAGCTTAAAACCCTGTTCTTATGGAAACCTAAAGTGGCAATGTGATTACATCCTTAATAAAAAATTCCTTGAGAAAAGTAATTACTGAGTCTAATGTTTTTTAAATTTAACAACCTGCACAGGTAGTCAAATAACAAGTGTTAAAATATTTATTAATTGAAAATATTACTTTTATTTATAGGAAAACAGACATTTGAATTTACAGCACATAATACATGTTTTCCAGTTGTTGTCTACCATGTTTAAAAAATATAGTTTTCTAAACTTCGCAAACCCCATTCACCAAATGAGTTAAAAATTCTAATGATTTACTTCTTAACGTGGTTTACAATATATTACTATATCTTAAGAGGAAACATCCATTTCAGAATAAAACTATTTCAAATTATGTGAATATAACAAAAAAATATTTTTTTCTTAAAAATGAAAGCTTTAACAAACATATAGCAACTGAATTCAATGGAGAAAGAAGTAACTTGCACACTCTAAAGTATCAAGGATTTTTTTCTCAATTGCTTTAAGCCTAATTTTGTTAGGATGTCAGAAAACACAACTCTTAGAAATACCAAGGCTCCAACTTTCATTAAAGCTTTCTAGGGTAAGTTTCTCATCTGGAAACATCAGATTCCCAGGGTCTCACCAACTGTGACCTTTTCCCCAACCCCATCTTGAAATGGAGAACAGAGTGAATTTTTTTTTCCTAAAGTCAGTTACTCAATTATTTATTTTAAATTATAATATCAAGACAAATTTACTAAATTATCTAAAAAAGTAGCATTTCTTTTTAAAGATTTCAAAACCTGGAAAACCAGTACAGGTTATCCCACAAAATACGTTAGTACTGGGTACAATTAATTTGCACATCTATGTTTCAAAATTGTTAGAATTAAAAGTGAGTGATCATTTATAGAAATAATTATGTAATTGCTGAAATGTTTGGATGCCATCTCACTAGTCTGAAGATCTTAACTGACAGGAGATCTTTGACTGGAATACAGACTTGCAAGGTCATTATTCACCTGGCACTCCATGAAAACCTGAGGTCACTACAATAGTCATCTTCAGATTCCAAGTGCCGGTCCTCCAGATGGGTTGATCTTGGAATACAAAGTCCCAGAATCAAAATTAAAGCACAACTTACTACATTTCATTTTTTTTTAAATTTGACTCTGCTCAAGTTATTTAATTTCTCGATTAAATTTGACCAATCTATTTACAGCCTGATTCTATCTGAATAATTTTCATAGTCTTCTTGGCATCTGGTTCCCAGCTCTTGCCAATATTGAAATGCACTTCAGTGAGATTCTGCCTCTACTGCTTGTGTTTGCAGGCTTTGTGAGCTTATTAACAACATTCATCTAAGTGTCTTCTGAATTACAACCATATTTTTATTTTTCTTAAAAATATGCTCTAGCATGGAATATTTTCAAAATGGGACTTACAAAAAACTATTCATAGGAGATGTGCTATAAATGAGCGATTAACAAGTAAACCCCAAAGCAACAGAATCCTAAGACTCCAGTGGGTAGCTTTCAGCTATTTAAATACCTTTTAACATAAATGACTTGTATGGAAAGTGATGTTTTATACAACTCCCAAACCACCAAACCACAGGTGTTTAAGTAAGTATGAACTTCTATTATTTTTCTATTCAAATAGATTCTTTGGGGTTCTAGGTAAATACTAGGCAAAACATACCATGTCGCCAGTATCAGGGTGGAACATTTTAGAGTTGGCAGCTCTTCTCGCCTCCATTCTCCACTGGAGGGTATACAGACATAAATCACTTAAAAATATTTTTCTGAGACTGTATATGCAAAATGTTCTTCATTTCAGAATCCTTGAGCCATTAATTCATGCTAAGTACAATTTTAATATTTCTTTGGCTTTTCCACCTATGTGCCATCTAATATACTCTAATTATGTGACAGTATTGCCAGAACGCTTTCATTATTGTTCTGTTTCTCCATAAATCCTGGATCTATTCTAGAAGGCTGCAGAAAGGGCTGCCCACAGAACTTTAGTCATCAGAATGGAGCAACAGGAGTGCTGATTTAAGTTGGTAATCAAGCTCATGGGACACCACAGTCTCTACCCAGTACCAAGTTTACTTAGTTTTAAGAAAGAATAAACAGGCAGGAAGATGGCGGCGAGGGGAGTGCATTGCCCCCGTGTGCTGCTTCACTGTGTGGGAGTATGACAAGTCAGGACGGCTAAAGGCTATCTTGTTAGGAATTTCCAGCAATAGTGGGGTGCTCAGGAACCTGGAGGAAGGATTTCCATCGCACGAGGATCAGCTACGGGGACTCAAACGCAAGAGGTTTGTCGCACGGAGGGTAACACTGCTTATTCAGCAAATCGCCCGGCGGCTAGAGTCTGCAGCGCGCACTGGGAAACGAGGAGATAGCGACGCAGAGATACAGCGCTGCAGTTTCTGCCAGCCGTGCAAGCACTGTACTCAGGGCTGAATTCTGGGTTCGAGACAGGGGAAGGAAGCGGTCCATCTCGGTTCTCCACACCGGTCAGACCACAGAGGAGGCCAGCAGCCACCATGTTGGAAAGCTGACGTCACCATCCCTGTTTTCGACTGACCGCAGCTCATTCAGCCATAGAACAGGTAATTTCAGGCTGCCATTCGCCTGCGGCTTGCAGACAGATTGCTAGGGTTCAGTGCCTGGGTGCTTCTTAGAACCTGATCTTATCGGAGCGAACACCGAGCGCGGGGCGTCCGAGTTTTGGCTCCCAGAACCGCCCTGGCCCAGGGCTGCAGAGCCTGCGGAGGCTGCTTCTTGGACCCTGCTCCTATCAGAGCATACACCAAGCACTAAGCGGCCGAGTTCCGGCTCCCGGAACTGAGCCCGCGGGGACTGCTTCTTGGAGCCTACTCTTATAGGAGCTTACACCGAGCACGGAGCGGCCGAGTTCCGGCTCCCGGAACTTCCCTGGCCCGGGGCTAGGAGCCCGCGGAAACTGCTTCTCGGTCCGGGTCCTGCTGAGGGCCGGTCAGGACTCACCCGTTGCTTTGGTTGCCCGGCAAGGGGAACGAAATGCTGCCATTCGCATAGGATACCAACATGGCAGAGATCTGATGTCATCAGAAAGCGGCGGAGGAGAGAACTTCATCAATACCAGCGGCGACAGAAACAGTTGGTCTCCTGGTAGGGGGGGTGAGGCACAGACACCCGAGTCTCCTCAATTTGTCGTCGAGCCAGAGGGGAGGAGCCGGGCAGCCACCAGCGCCCGGAGCAGGCCCAGCGGCTCGCCAGCGTGGTGACCGCGTGACCCCAATTGGAGAGGGGGCGGAGCGGAGCCGCCACCCGCACCCGCAAGGTGGGCAGACCCGCGACCCAGTGGTACATGGGCGTGGTAGGAGGGGCAGGGCAGAGCCGCCGTTCGCGCTTGCAAGGTAAACAGACCTGTGACAGCCTGGCGGGTCAGGCCCAGTGGCCTGCCAGTGTGGTACACACGTCACCCCAACTGGAGTAGGGGCAGAGCAGATCCTTCTCCCACGCCCGGATCAGGCCCTGCCGGTGTGGTGGTCACGTGACCCCAATTGGAGTGGGGGCGGAGCGGAACCGCCACCCGTGCCCGCAGGGTGAGCAGACCTGTGACCAACCTGCAGATCAGGCCCAGGGGTCCGCAGGCGTGGTAGGAGGGGCAGGGCAGATCCGCCGCCCGCGCCTCCAAGGTAGGCAGACCTGCAACAGACCGGCGGATCAGGCCCAGGAGCCTGCCGGCGTGGTACACACACCACCCTAATTGGAGTAGGGGCAGAGCAGAGTCGCCGCCCGTGCCAGGAACAGGCCCAGCGTCCTGCAGGCGGGGTAGTCACGACACCCCAATTGGAGTAGGGGCAGAGCAGAGCCTCCACCCGTGCCCGAAAGGTGGGCAGATCTGCGACCGACCAGCGGGACAGGCCCAGTGGCCTGCCGGTACGACAGACACGTCACCCCATTTGGAGTAGGGGCAGAGTAGAGCCGCCGCCCGCGCCTGCAGGGTAGGCAAACCTGCAACCGACCGGCGGATCAGGCCCGGTGGCCTGCCGGCGTGGTACACTCGTCACCCCAATTGGAGTAGGGGCAGAACAGAGCCGCCGCCAGCGCCCAGAACAGGCCCAGTGACCTGCCGGCGTGGTAGCCACGACACCCCAATTGGAATAAGGAGAGAGCAGAGCCGCCGCCCGCGCCTGCAGGAAAGATACGCAAGCAGTATGAAAAGACAAGGAAAGAAAGGACCACAAGCAATGCAGGTCAACGCAACTTTAGAAGAGGTAACAGCTGCAGCAGATGGAATGTCAGATAAAGAATTCAGGATATACATGCTTCAGATGATCTGGAGTATCAAGGAAGACATTAAACAGCAAAATCAGACAATGAAAGATCACTTCGACAATGAATTACGCAAACAAATCCAGGAAGCAAAGGATCAACTATACAGGGAGATAGAGGTTATAAAAAACAAACAAACAGAAATCCTAGAAATGCAGGAAGCAATAAACCAACTTAAAAACTCAATGGAGAATACTACCAGCAGAGTAGAACACTTAGAAGATAGAACATCAGACAATGAAGACAAAGTATTTCAACTGGAAAAGAACATAGACAGCTCAGCAAGACTGTTAAGAAACCATGAGCAGAACATCCAAGAAATATGGGATAACATTAAGAGACCAAACTTAAGAGTCATTGGGATACAGGAAGGTACAGAGCTCCAAACCAAAGGAATGAGCAGTCTATTCAATGAAATAATACGAGAAAACTTCCCAGACTTGAAGAATGAGACAGAATCCCAAATCCTAGAAGCCTACAGGACGCCGAATGTGCAAAATCATAAGAGATCCACACCTAGACACATTATAATGAAGATGCCCAACATACAGAATAAGGAGAGAATTTTAAAAGCTACAAGAGAAAGGAAGCAGATTACATTTAGGGGTAAGCCAATCAGGATAACAGCTGATCTTTCAACACAGACTCTGAAAGCTAGAAGATCCTGGAATAACATATTTCAAACACTGAAAGAAAATGGGTTCCAACCAAGAATTGTGTATCCAGCGAAATTAAGCTTCAGGATGGAAGATGAAATTAAAACCTTCCACGATAAACAAAAGTTTAAAGAATTCGCAGCTAGAAAACCATCTCTTCAAAACATCCTCGCCAAAGCATTACAGGAAGAGGAAATGGAAAATAACAATGAAAACCAACAGTGGGAGGTAGGACAGTAAAGGGGGGGGAAATAATCAAAGAGGAAAACAAACCATGTTTAGTAACAGAAATAAACAAATATGGCTGGAAGAACAACCCATATCTCAATAATAACCCTAAATGTTAATGGCTTAAACTCACCAATTAAGAGACACAGGCTAGTAGAATGGATCACAAAACAAGACCCAACAATATGCTGCCTACAGGAGACGCATTTGATAGGAAAAGACATACATAGGCTGAAGGTGAAAGGTTGGGAAAAATCATATCACTCATATGGACTTCGGAAACAAGCAGGAGTGTCCATACTCATATCAAATAAAATAGATTTCAAGCCAAAGTTAATCAAAAGGGATAAAGAGGGACACTACATACTGCTTAAGGGAACCATACACCAACAAGACATAACAATCATAAATATTTATGCCCCAAACAATGGTGCAGCTATGTTCGTCAAACAAACTCTTCTCAAGTTCAAGAGTCTAATAGACCACCATACCATAATCATGGGAGACTTCAACACACCTCTCTCGCCACTGGACAGATCTTCCAAACAAAAGTTGAATAAGGAAACTATAGAACTCAATAACACTATTAATAACCTAGACCTAATTGACATATATAGAGTATACCACCCAACATCAAGCAGTTACACTTTTTTCTCAGCAGCACATGGATCCTTCTCAAAAATAGATCATATATTATGTCACAGGGCAACTCTTAGACAATATAAAGGAGTAGAGATAATACCATGCATCTTATCTGATCATAATGGAATGAAACTGAAAATCAACGATAAAAGAAGGAAGGAAAAAGCATACATCACTTGGAGAATGAACAATAGGTTACTGAATGATCAATGGGTTATAGAAGACATCAAGGAGGAAATTAAAAAATTCTTAGAGATAAATGAAAACACAGACACAACATATCGGAATCTATGGGACACATTGAAAGCAGTTCTAAGAGGAAAATTCATTGCTTGGAGTTCATTCCTTAAAAAAAGAAAAAACCAACAAATAAATGATCTCATACTTCATCTCAAAATCCTTGAAAAAGAAGAGCAAAACAACAGCAAAAGAAGTAGAAGGCAAGAAATAATTAAAATCAGAGCTGAAATTAATGAAATCGAAACAAAAGAAACAATTGAAAAAATTGACAAAACTAAAAGTTGGTTCTTTGAAAAAATAAACAAAATCGACAGACCCTTAGCGATGCTAGCGAAGAGAAGAAGAGAGAGAACTCAAATTACTAGCATACGGGATGAAAAAGGCAATATCACAACAGACACTTCAGAAATACAGAAGATAATCAAAAACTATTTTGAATCCTTATACTCCAATAAATTAGAAGATAGTGAAGGCATAGATAAATTTCTTAAGTCATATGATCTGCCCAGATTGAGTCAGGAGGATATAGACAACCTAAACAGACCAATATCAATTGAGGAAATAGAAGAAACCATCAAAAGACTACCAACTAAGAAAAGCCCAGGACCGGATGGGTATACAGCAGAGTTTTACAAAACCTTTAAAGAGGAACTAATACCAATACTTTTCAAGCTACTTCAGGAAATAGAAAAAGAGGGAGAACTTCCAAATTCATTCTACGAGGCCAACATCACCCTGATACCTAAACCAGACAAAGACACTTCAAAGAAAGAAAACTACAGACCAATATCTCTAATGAACCTAGATGCAAAAATCCTCAATAAAATTCTGGCGAATCGGATACAAAAACATATCAAAAAAATTGTGCACCATGATCAAGTAGGATTCATCCCTGGGATGCAAGGCTGGTTCAATATACGGAAATCAATAAATGTTATTCACCACATCAATAGACTTAAAAATAAGAACCATATGATCATCTCGATAGATGCGGAAAAAGCATTCGACAAAGTACAGCATCCCTTTATGTTCAAAACTCTAGAAAAACTAGGGATAACAGGAACATACCTCAATATTGTAAAAGCAATCTATGCTAAGCCTCAGGCTAGCATCATTCTGAATG
This sequence comes from Marmota marmota marmota, assembly GCF_001458135.2. Classification (NCBI taxonomy): domain Eukaryota; kingdom Metazoa; phylum Chordata; class Mammalia; order Rodentia; family Sciuridae; genus Marmota; species Marmota marmota. The sequence continues at coordinate 4,024,027 of NW_025999894.1, read as the reverse complement.
GAGAAAAACTGAAGGCATTCCCTCTAAAATCTGGAACAAGACAGGGATGCCCTCTCTCTCCACTTCTGTTCAACATAGTTCTCGAAACACTGGCCAGAGCAATTAGACAGACGAAAGAAATTAAAGGCATCAAAATAGGAAAAGAAGAACTTAAATTATCACTATTTGCAGATGATATGATTCTATACCTAGCAGACCCAAAAGGCTCTACAAAGAAACTATTAGAGCTAATAAATGAATTCAGCAAAGTGGCAGGATATAAAATCAACACGCATAAATCAAAGGCATTCCTGTATATCAGCGACAAATCCTCTGAAATGGAAATGAGGACAACCACTCCATTCACAATATCTTCAAAAAAAATAAAATACTTGGGAATCAACCTAACAAAAGAGGTGAAAGACTTATACAATGAAAACTACAGAACCCTAAAGAGAGAAATAGAAGAAGATCTTAGAAGATGGAAAAATATACCCTGTTCATGGATAGGCAGAACTAACATCATCAAAATGGCGATATTACCAAAAGTTCTCTATAGGTTTAATGCAATGCCAATCAAAATCCCAACGGCATTTCTTGTAGAAATAGAGAAAGCAATCATGAAATTCATATGGAAAAATAAAAGACCCAGAATAGCAAAAACAATGCTAAGCAGGAAGTGTGAATCAGGCGGTATAGCGATACCAGACTTCAAACTATACTACAGAGCAATAGTAACAAAAACAGCATGGTACTGGTACCAAAACAGGCGGGTGGACCAATGGTACAGAATAGAGGACACAGAAACCAATCCACAAAACTACAACTATCTTATATTTGATAAAGGGGCTAAAAGCATGCAATGGAGGAAGGATAGCATCTTCAACAAATGGTGCTGGGAAAACTGGAAATCCATATGCAACAAAATGAAACTGAATCCCTTTCTCTCGCCATGCACAAAAGTTAATTCAAAATGGATCAAGGAGCTTGATATCAAATCAGAGACACGCCGTCTGATAGAAGAAAAAGTTGGCTACGATCTACATACTGTGGGGTCGGGCTCCAAATTCCTCAATAGGACACCCATAGCACAAAAGTTAATAACTAGAATCAACAAATGGGACTTACTCAAACTAAAAAGTTTTTTCTCAGCAAAAGAAACAATAAGAGAGGTAAATAGGGAGCCTACACCCTGGGAACAAATCTTTACTCCTCACACTTCAGATAGAGCCCTAATATCCAGAGTATACAAAGAACTCAAAAAATTAGACAATAAGAGAACAAACAACCCAATCAACAAATGGGCCAAGGACCTGAACAGACACTTCTCAGAGGAGGACATACAGTCAATCAACAAGTACATGAAAAAATGCTCACCATCTCTAGCTGTCAGAGAAATGCAAATCAAAACCACCCTAAGATACCATCTCACTCCAGTAAGATTGGCAGCCATTATGAAGTCAAACAACAACAAGTGCTGGCGAGGATGTGGGGAAAAGGGTACACTTGTACATTGCTGGTGGGACTGCAAATTGGTGCAGCCAATTTGGAAAGCAGTATGGAGATTTCTTGGAAAGCTGGGAATGGAGCCACCATTTGACCCAGCTATTCCCCTTCTTGGTCTATTCCCTAAAGACCTAAAAAGAGCATGCTACAGGGACACTGCTACATCGATGTTCATAGCAGCACAATTCACAATAGCAAGACTGTGGAACCAACCTAGATGCCCTTCAATAGACGAATGGATAAAAAAAATGTGGCATTTATACACAATGGAGTATTACTCTGCATTAAAAAATGACAAAATCATAGAATTTACAGGGAAATGGATGGCATTAGAGCAGATTATGCTAAGTGAAGCTAGCCAATCCCTAAAAAACAAATGCCAAATGTCTTCTTTGATATAAGGAGAGTAACTAAGAACAGAGTAGGGACGAAGAGCAGGAGAAGAAGATTAACATTTAACAGGGATGAGAGGTGGGAGGGAAAGGGAGAGAGAAGGGAAATTGCATGGTAATGGAAGGAGACCCTCAGGGTTATACAGTGGAGGGGGTAGAGAGAGAGGAGGGGAGGGGAGGGGAGAGGTGGGGAGGGGGGAGGGTGGAGGATGGGAAAGGCAGCGGAGCACAACAGACACTAGTATGGCAATTTGTAAATCAATGGATGTGTAACTGATGTGATTCTGCAATCTGTGTATGGGGTGAAGGTGGGAGTTCATAACCCACTTGAATCAAAGTGTGGAATATGATATGTCAAGAAATTTGTAATGTTTTGAACAACCCACAATAAAAAATTAAAAATAAAACAAAAAAAATTAAAAAAAATAAAATAAAAATAAAAATAAACAAAATGAAAAGGTAAAAAAAAAAAAGAATAAACACAAACAATAATAAAGTATGCATGCCAATCAAGATATTGGTTGTACACCTTCTAGATTCAGTTTCCATCATCTCAGTCATCTTGCACTGAGGACGTATGATCGACAAAACTTTTTTGGGAAGCACAGATCACCATTGTTCCAAGAAGAGATAGACTTTAGGTCCCATTGATTTCATAGCTTTTAAGTTGTGCACCTCCCTCAGACTCAGGGTAGCTAGCTCCTGTCTGTTTTCTAATGCAACTGCATCTCCTCCTTATTGGTTACTCATTCTTTGTTCAAAAACCTTGACAATTAAGGGGAAGAGACTGGTCTGCAACATAGTAATTCAAGTCCTATTTGGAAACTGCAGTCAATGTGTCAAGGAAGAGTTAATCAATGGTCAAGTTATCAAGAATCTAGCTAGGAATTCTTTTTCCCCCCAGAAACAATCTTTAAGAGACTCTTCATTCAAATCTCCTAAAATCTGATAGTATGCAGATTAAGCTATGCTCTACCCATTTGTTAGTTTTTTTCCTCTAATCTACATAAGAACCATTGATATCCACATTTGCCCAAACTATTTTGTGTTTGTCTTTTAATCTCTTCAACTTCCTCCTTTTCAGTTAAGAACCATAGATACATGGAATTTTATAAAGGAACTGAAAAAGTAGTCTATTGGTTATCTTCATTTTTGCTCCCCCCACTCTTAATACCTCAGATGGAGATTTGGACTACATCCCAGGGTGTTTTGTCTCTGTGCTTCCCTTCCCAATGGGGCATGTAAGTTGGCAAGTACTAGCCCATTCCCATGCTAGTCCAGGGAATAATCAGCTATTCTGCTTCAAAGTGCCCAGCAACTTCATAGCCAGGTTCCTCTATAATGTACGTGAATGTGATATCGACCACCTGGTAAACACTCATCCTAATATCCCATTGACACACTTCCCTGGGAACCTCTCACCTTACCAGTTATCTTAGCTGTTTCAGTGGCTCCTGTGCATAAATAATTCCCATGGGATCATTCACACTCACAGAGATGTTCTCTCACTCTCAGGAGAGGGCAAACCTTCACAATGCTTCCTGAAAGCCGTAGCCCCAGGATCAATGATGTCTGTGTGCTTAAAGGAAGAATAGCTATTCTCAAGGTGAAGCTCAAAGAAAAAACTCACTAGTATAGGGCAAGATGAGTGAATGATGTCCTCTAGATTCTCACCATTCAATTAGAAGTTTGCTTTGGCTAGATATTGACACCCACCATGAGTTGCTGTTAGAAAATCTCTACTTCCTTGCACATGTCATCTCAGATAGAAGGAACATACATCTTTCATGTTTGTGTTTTCTGGTGTGCTACCATAAGGAATATGATGTTCATGAATACCTAATATTTGGACAATTTGCCCTGCAACTTCAAAGTCCTACGGGTAAGCCATTTGGTTGCTGGGCTGCATGTCAGAAAGTCATCCAGGTCACTGCAGAGACCATCGAGGCTCTTTTTCCTCAACAATAACCTAGGGTGTCCAACATAAGACGTTCTAGCCTCTGTTGGTGCCTTACCACCATCAAAAAGACCCACAAAACATCATCCCTGGCAAGAGTTACCTACTATCCATCCTGGTAGCCAAACTGAATATAATTTCATCTCTATGCTCTTTGAGCATGTGAAGAAGCCCCCATTTGCTCTCCAGAAAATTTATTAGTTGTTAATTTAGTTCTCCAAATGTTGTATTTTCAGGATAATGCAAACTGGTGGCAAACCATTTTTGTACATGAGGGTGTGGTCTTAACCCAAAGTGTGTCTCCTGGCAGAGGCTGATGTTATTTCCTCACATTGTCTATCTATATCTTCAACAAGTTTTATATGTATTAAAATATTCCATGCAATAAATTTGTTATATGGTTTCATTTTCACCTTAATTTTCTTTTCATGTGCCATCCATTTAAAGTTTACAAGTTGTACTGGGAATATCGCTCAGAGGTAGAACATATGCTTAAGATGCATGAGCACCCAAAACACACACACACACACACACACACACCAAAAAAAAAATACTTTCCAAAGTACTTCTACATGTACAACATTTTTGTGTTCTCCCATCCTCCCTGAAATTCAAAGCCAGGGAATTGTTGTCCCCACTTTACAAGTGAGAAAATTAATATCCTAAAAAGACAGACATGGGAGCAAGAACTCAATTGTTAAAAGGGACAAAAGCAAGGTACATCCCAGGTCCTTGAACCCTGTATTTAGTGGGACATGTACACAGGGCGCTGCTCCCTAGAGAGTCAAAAACGACAAAAGAAAAATGACTGTCATTTCCAAATTTCTGAAAAGAAACCAAAGGGAAGTAAAGAATCCCAGCCAAGCTGAGCAGATGGCAAAGAAGCAGACTCAGGCTCAGAAAAGGGAAAAGGAAAGGAAATCCTGCAGCCAGGGAGGGCTCACTCCACTGCACTTCCATTTTGCCATTGTTTAATTTTCTTCCTTGAACCCGTTCATCTTGCACAGGGATCAAATAGGCTGCTGGTGAAACAGCAGATGGCGGGAGAGGACGTGTGCTGGGGGAAGTGGGGGTGGTTTGGGGAATCTGGGCTCCTGAGATTTGCTGCTCCAATCTGGCCACAGGGCTCCAGGGAAAATATTGATTTTTCATACAAAGTGAAAAAGAGAAATATAGGCTTCCCCTCAGCAATGTGGTGCACTAGGGATTCCACAAATGACAACCAACCCCTGGTACCCCAAGACCGGTATCAGTCTCAAAGCCAGATATTATTCTTCCCCTCCCACGATAACAGATAGCCAGGATGTTGTGAATCACCAGTATCTGCTCCCAGAAACATGAGTTCACAGCTACTCCTGAAACAGCAGGATACAAGGGCACGTTGGAAACCACAGATATGTAAGATGTGTCTTCCTATACTCCCCAACAGTCACACAAGGGCTTCTGTGATGATCAGAATGACCACAGAGCTCTGGATTCTAACTCAGACAAATACGCTATTGGAAGGTGAGAAGTGACCTTCATTATTGTCAAGGGTATGAAAACCTTTGAGCGTCCTTCACATCAGAAGGGGAGAGAGTTTTCCAATCAGGTAGACCATCCCATTAGTTACACCTCTCCCCTTCAACAACATCATACAAATGTACTTGGGGAGGATGGCCTTAACTGAGGTCCCCTCATGTCAATGAATTGATCTCCTGCCCCAATCCATACATCCAGCCACACTTTGAAGAAGTGAGAGTAGGAGAGGAAACTTGAAATCTAAGTTTCTCCCTGCTAGAGGGTAATTTATGTGAAAAAAGACTAAAATAGGTAAAGACTAAAGTATTCTCAACAGTCAGGTCATTATCCTCTCATCATCATGAAAGTACAAATCCTATGTATTGTGTGAAATTTTGTAATGCAATGCCTCTTGCGAACACTTTCCACATCAGATAATTTCTGAGAAATGGTGAAAAAAAAAAAAAGCAAAACAAAAAAATCAAAAAAACTCTAAGGCAGACAAGACAGGGATAGAAGCCAGTTTGGGAGGGTATTGAAATGGAAGCAAAATTTTAAGTGTCAGTAAAACTGAATTGATGACTGAATTGTATGTGTACTGTCATCTAATGCTTCCCTACATATTTGTGGAAATTCTGGTAAGATCTATTTGGAAATTGAAGAAATGTTGTACTCAGCTCAAATAGTAATTAATTATAATTTCCACCCAATGAAAACATTCCAATGTCCAAACAATATGTCTGTTTGGTTGCTCCTATTTTTGACTTTGCTTATCCCAATCATAATTGAAATGAGTGAAATTTTTGAACCAGAATCTACTAATTTTTGTTCATGTTTTTTTTTTTTTAAAGAGAGAGTGAGAGAGAGAATTTTTTTAATGTTTATTTTTAGTTTCCGGCTGACACAACATCTTTGTATGTGGTGCTGAGGATTGAACCCGGGCCGCACGCATGCCAGGCGAGCGCGCTACCACTTGAGCCACATCCCCAGCCCAGAATCTACTAATTTTTACACTTACGATTGCATGGTTAGATCAATTATGCAAGATTTTTTTTCTCAGAAAATGTGATAAAATCCTCTTAGCCACTGCCTGTTTAATCTTTACTTCTCATTCCAGTCTTGGGACTTCCATTGACGTCAGTAGAAATCCTTGATATGAAATAAAAATATATAAAAAAGAGTAAGCATAAAAGGACTCTGTATTTCGTGTTTATAGTAGGCTATAGATGTATGTACAGGGCTCCTTGCAAATTGGTCTACTTAAATAAAATGTGTGCTTTCACTTGTACAAATATAGTTTACTTATAAGATGAATTAAGTATGATGAAGAAAAGAAATTTGCAGTAGTTTGTAAGTACCTCCAGTTTTATTTTTCTCCAGCGTTATCGTCTCTCACCATGGAGACATTAATTCTTTGCATGAAGTTGCATTCAAATGTTTGTTTTAACGTGGTCAAGGGCCCCTACCTAATGATACAATAAAGCATTTATACTGACAAGCATATAATTAAGTGAGATGCTAGAACATGGCTCAGTTACTGACACATTACTTTTAGAGAGGAAATATTTTATACCAAAAAAACACTCAATAGTAGATGTTTGTCTTTTGTTAAGATCAAAGAAAACTATATTCGTTTTAGAGACAACTTGTAAGTTTATGAAATTTCTTAACAAATAACATGAGGAATTGATACAGAATTTCTTATTTTTGCATTTTTCTGTTCTAATTTTTTTTTCATATTGGTGATTGAACCCAGATCCTTGTACAAGCCAAGCATATACTTTATCACTGAGCTACACCTCAGCCTAGATGCAGAATTTGGAAGTGATGTAAATGAGATACTGATGAGAATATAAAATCCTAAATTAATCATCAAAGATTTAAGGACAGTTCACAGTGTTGAATGTGTTCAAACCTTTTACTGAGCGATTAGGATTTTTCTATAATCTTAATTGACTTAAGGGTCTATACCTATGTTCATTCTAATATCAGGTTAACCCTCCTTTGCTAGCTGTGTGTTCTTGGAAGTAACTTAACCTCTCTGATCTTTGGTACCCTTCACTATAAAAATTAAAGATATCATTATATACACTCATCTCTCTTGATAATAATCTAGAAAATGTTGATGCACTCACTGTCAACATATTTAAGTATCACTCTGTCTCCATAATTAGAATGTTTCCAAGAAAATTTTCTTTAAAGAAAATACCCAGATAATTGTCTCCACTTCCCATTAGTCAAATATACTTGGATTAAGCAAAAAGAGAACGTCTTTACACGAGACGGAGGCTAACAAGAAATGCTGGTAGCTAACCTGTTTCACATGTGGCAACCACAATTACATTTCATACCGGAGCTTGTTTGCTTTCTTTGCCTGCCCCAAATGGATTCCACGGTAGCTGGGAACTTGCAAAATTATTGCCAGTTATAACTGGAGGAAAAAATACATTGAGTTTAACCTCATTACGCTACAGCACTTGTATCAACAGGGCTTGGCACAAAATGGGAAGGTTGCCGAAATCTATCCAGTGACGTTACTGTTTAGAGGAGGTGGGAGCCACTGCTCCCGCTCATGAGTTCAGGTCTTCTGTGGATCCTGTGTCTGTCGTCTTCGGCTGTCAAGCGGGAGATGGAGGGCCACGCAGGCCTGGGCTGTGAACGAGATGATTCTACTACACTTAGACTGGAGCAGAGGGAGTTGGAGATGTCAAGAAGCAATCATTGCACCAGTCTAAGCAGACTCAGGAGATCCAGGGTCAGAGAGATTAAGGGGGAAAGTCAGTGACCAAAACAGAACGCTGATTCTAGTTTAGAACCTGTGATTAATTCAAATGTTTATTTTATTTATTCTTTAATCACTTATTGAATGCTTAAGAAAAGCGAAGCTCTGGCTTAGTATGGTCCCAGGCTAGAGCAGGGCTCTTCCACTTCACTATAATTGCCACATTGTGACAAGTGATTCTTTGTTGGTGGTGGGGTGAGGTATTGTAGCAGCATCAGGCCATTATGTACAAGAGATCAACAGCAAACCTTCCCCCAGTTGAGTGAACCACAAATGTCTGCCAACCTTGACCACCGTACCCTGGGGATCAAACTCATCCCTGAAATACAGGGACAGAAATTTCCCTGCACCAGAGTCTTCAAGAGCTCTGTTTTTTTTTTTTGCAAGTCTTTCCACTGATGCTTGTGTAGACTTCTTGGTTTGCATTGTATCTAGACAGTTATCTGATAAAAATAGGAGAACGCTTTTACTCAGATCCTCTGGAGTTACTCCTAAAATCCACCAGACAAGCAGGCATGATATTGAGAGGCTCTTCTTTTCTCAGGTAACCTCATACTGGAAATATTTCTGAGCTTTAGGTACCGACCACATTGTCTGACTGGTGAGAAGAAAGCAGCATCCTGGAAATAATTAAAGAACGTTCAATGCTGAACTTTTGGATATTGACTTTGTATAAAATAGGACTTCCAGAAAGGTGAGAAATCACTTGAGTAATTGAAAATGAAAAGTGCAGGAAAAGAATGTGATTCAAGAATATCATGATCATATTTTCTGTGATAAGGGGGCTGACTAAACAGCAATACACATGTCAGGGCATAATGAGAAATCACTTTAGAAAGAGAAGCTTTGTTCTGCCCTGCAAAGGAGACAAGACTGGGAAGAGGGAACCGATAGATTGGGAGAAAATCTTTGCCAGCTACTCTTCCTAATGGGGATTAATATCCAGATCAAAGATCTCAAAAAGTTTACACCCCCCTCAAAAAAAAAATAACCTACCCAATGAATGAGCAAAAGATCTAAAGAGACATTTCTCAAAAGAAGAAACACAAAGGGGCAACAAACATCTAAAAAATATTCAACATTCTTAGCCATCAGGGAGATGCTAATCAAAACTATAGTGAAATCTCTTCTCACCCCAATTAGAATGGCAACCATTAAGAATACAAATAATAACAAACTGCTGGCAAGATTGTGGGGGATAAGGTATACTCTAATATTTTTGATGGGAATGCAAATTAGTATAACCACTTTTGAAAGCAGTACGGATATTCCCCTCAAGACTAGGGGGAACCACTATATGATCCAGCTATCACTCCTTGACATTTATCCAAAAGAACTAAAATCAGCAAACTATTCATTTGATATATCTATAAAACAATGTTTACAGCAGTACAATTCATAATAGCTAGGCCTTGGAACCAGCCTAGATGCCCGTCAACCAACTAATGGATGAAGAAAATGTATACATACACAATGGTGTTCTACTCTGTCATATCATAAACAATGGCATTTGCTGGTAAATGGATGGAACTGGAGAACATCATGCTAAGTGAAATAAGCCAGACTCTCAAAGCCAGGGGTCAAAAGTTTTCTCTGATATGCAGAAGTTAGAAAAAAAAAAAGAATATAGAAGATTTCTCAAACCTAGAAGGGTGAGCCCAGCTGGGTGCAGTGGTGCATGCCTACAATCCCAGAAGTGTGGGAGGTTGATGCAGGAGAATAGTGAGTTCAAAGCCAGCCTCAGTAAAAGTGAGGCACTGAGCAACTCAGTGAGACCCCTTCCTAAATAAAATACAAAATAGGGCTGGGGATGTGGCTCAGTGGTCGAGTGCCCCTGAGTTCAATCCCTGGTTACCCTCCCCACCAAGAAAAAGAATAAAAGGGTGAACAGTAGAGTGGAGGTGGGGGGCAACAGAGAGGGAGGAGGGAAAGGCAAGGGGAAGAACTGAGCAATGAAGCTAACCAAATTATGCAACGTGTATGTATGAATTCACCACGACGAACTCCACTTTTATACATAAATGTAATGCACCAGCTAAAAACAATAAATAAAAAGAAGACTAATAAAATTGAAGAGAGGAATCAGGGATTGGGAGGAGGAAATGGGAAAAAAAGAAAGAGAAGTAATGGGGATTGGCTACGCCACATGCATTATGAATTCAAAATGGATCTCACCATTAGATATAGCTATAATGCACTAATAGAAACATTTTTAAAAGAAGAAAAAAAAATGAAACCAAAGTTTGTGAATCCCAAGAAACCCAGTGTACGAATGAACCAGAACACCTCTACCTCCCTGGTTTCTTTGATCTTGATATAGAAAATTCCTGAAGGAAACACTTAATTCAGGACATTGGCTCCTTGAATTGAAAGCACAGTCATCATTTAAATCTCCAGACATAATCCACTATCACCGTGCTCCAAGATCCGGTGTCATTTCCATCGTGGAAGGGAAACCTGAGCCTGTCTGTGTGAGACCTGCTGAATGGTTCACACTCCCAGGGCCGGGTTCAAGGCTAACAACATCTGACATGTAAAGTAAACACAGTTTGCAGCCTGTTTGTTGCAACAAGCAGGGCTGCAAGCTGAGAAGAGAGTCCGTGCACTGGGATCATGTAAGCACAGCTCTCCACTATGATTAATGAAGAAGTTGAATTGCAAAGCCCCTACCCTGAGAGAGGGGGGCTGTCCAAAGAACTCAACACACAAAGCTGTAAAACAGAACATTAAAACAAGTACCAGGTTAAAATACACCTCCAGGGGTGGGGAAGGGGAGCGTGCGGAGGGGGTTCACTTGTTTTTATTTGTGGGTTTTAGTCCAGAAGGCGATGTTGTGTTTCACCTCCTGCACTGCTGCTGGAGGAGAGGCATGGCCCGTGAAAACAGCAGTGGACCTCACCAGGCACAACGGGAGGAGATGATTGTCAGGCTTCCAGGAGTTCATAACAACTCCCCAGATTTCCCGAGCTCGCTGTTATTAAAAGTGGCTTTCAGACTGATGAAAGCTCCCAGGCCAGTAGCCTCAGAAAACTGAGGTTTTAACAGCAGGGAAGACAGAGCAAGGACACCCCCCACTGCAAAGACAGCCCCCCTTCCCCCCCCCCGGGCGCTGCCTCCAGCAGAGCGAGTCTTTTGGCATTGGACCTCAACCTTGGCTCCTGGATCCTAGGGGAAGAGAAAGTTATTCCAACGCCATGACACTTTCATGCTAGACCCTCATTTCTACAAAACGACCACTGCCTGCCAGTGACCCTGAAGGTGTCTAATGAGGAACAGGGACATTTCTCAAACATGGAGACACAAGCAAAATGGAACTTGGGGGATGGCTGAAGCTGCTACAGTGAGACAAGAGAAGTTCTCTCCATTTTACCTAGCTGAAACAAGCCCATGGGTCTTTCCTTGCATAATTTTGTTTGTGGATTATCGTTCTTTAGAAAGTTTCGGAAAAACTTAGTCTTTTCTCAAAACTGACTTATTTAGAGATGATTTTGACTCCAATAGCTTCTACAAATGCTTTGAGGGCTGTAAGGGAAGGAATGTAATATTTGCATTTCTTTTGTTCATCTCTGAGGAACTTAGGCATCAATATCACTTCTGGATTTTGAGAGTCACTTCACTGTGTTTTTATAAAGTGTTTTTTTTTTTTTAACTTTTATACACTTAATAACCTCTGCCTGACAAGTCATATTCCAGATCATATTAATTTTTATTTGACTCCCTGTGCAAAGCACATTACAATATATTTCAAAAGTTCTGACCACTCTTTAGAAGGCTATGGCTTATCTTATTAGCATTAATTGCTTTAGACATTATTAACTTAATTACTAATAATGGATTGCATCCACAGGAGAATTGCTTTTAACTTGGATTATGGAAGTACCCAACAGAGTAATGATCCATAGTGTATTTCATTACCGTGTCCACCCTTCCTATCATCTTTTATCCAACATGCTAATGATATGCTGCTCCAAAATATATTTAGAAGAAAAATATTTTGTTGTAATTTATTTTTTAAAAAATATCTTGGATAAAGTTCAACATAGAGACATATATATCAGTCTGTACCTTTAAAAATATGCAAACTTAATAAAACCCTCTCTCTAAAATAAAATATAAAAAAGGGCTGGAGTGTTGCTCAGTGGCTAAGCACCTCTGGATTCAATCCCCATTACCAAATATATATTTGTGTTTGTGTGTGTGTGTGAGTATATACATTGTCTTCTAGGAGCTACAACCAAGTCACCCACATTTAGTGGGTTAAATCAGTTCATCATAATTTCAGTATGATGAAATCAGCTTGGAGGATTAAACTTTGGAGGGTAGAGAGAAATACAAGTTATGTTCCTAAAATGTGGTACACCTGGGTCCCAGGTGTAGGGACTAAGAACAGGAACATTTGCGGTAAGGGTCTCAGTACTTGCATGCTCCATAGTCACTCCGGCAAAGATGAGTGGAAAAAGAAGAAATTTACCCTTTTAAGTATCTCAGAAACTTTGTTTGCCATAAACTCAATTCTTCCTGAGATTTAGTTTTCCATGCCTTTCCTGTGATGCACTTGATTGGTAAAGGCCATAGATTAGAAAGGAGACCACATAAAATGGGAAAACATGGAGAGATAATTTCACTACTATAGAAAGTTAAGTTCCATTTAACTAACTTAGAAATGTCACACATTTTCTATCATCCAACAAAATCCTAATTCCCTCAGCAAAAGTAAAATATCAGTCAAGTTGAGTGGCAGAGATATCCATTTTTTAATTTTCCTCTAATTATCAATATATTTAAATACACAAATAATTCATTTCCTCATGGGAAGCTATCTTAATTACCTCTGATAATTTACATAGATAGATTCTTCTATGAGAATCTAGGTAACTATTCTGATATTATTGTTATTGTTTTTAATCCATCATAAATCATATTAACAAAGATAGGAAAGAAATATCTGTTTTTACTTGTGTTTTACCTATACTTACATTATTTACCTGTTCATTAGACTTAAAGTGTCCCTGGTTTAAATTCCAAGGACCCGCCCCCCTGCAAAAAAAAGAAAAATGAATTGCCTCTTTTATTAACACAAAATGAGACCTCAATGAGTTGACTTGTTTCTAACAAAAAGTTAAAATTTAAAAGTCCATGTTAAAAAAAAAAAAAGCACTTAACCACCAAATATGTACTATGTATTATGCTAAAAACTGGAATATAGTATCATTCAGTACAGGTGTGAATTTCATTTTCCAGGGGATTTTAATCCAGTATGAAGCTCTTAATCTAGACTTACTATCTTCCATTCATCCTTCAGAACTCCATGAATTATTATTTGTATATATCCACAGTTCAATGATATTTTTCCGCTAACACAAAAGTTTTTGCTAAACATTCTGATTTTTTTAAAAAATCAAATACTACTGGGACACAGCCACATCAATGTTTGTAACAGCACAATTCACAATAGCTGAACTGTAGAACTAACCTAGATGCCCTTCAATAGATGAATGGATAAAAAATTGTGGCATATATACACAATGGAATATTACTCATCAATAAAAGAGAATAAAATCATGGCATTTGTAAGTAAATGGATGGAGTTAGAGAAGATAATGCTAAGAGAAGTTAGCCAATCCCCCAAAACCAAATGCCAAATGTTTTCTTTGATATAAGGAGGCTGATTTGTAATGAGATAGGGAGAGGGAGCATGGGAGGAATAGCAGAACTCTAGATAGGGCAGAGGGGTTGGAGGGGAAGGGAGGGGCAGGGGGTTATAAATGATGGTGGAATGTGATGATCATTATTATCCAAAGTACATGTATGAAGACATGAATGGTGTGAATATACTTTGTATACAACCAGAGATATGAAAAATTGTGCTCTATATGTGTAATAAGAATTGTAATGCATTCTGCTGTTATATATAAATAAAAAATAATATTTAAAAAAAAATTCTCTGAAAAAACATCAAACACTGCTATACTATTCTTTCAGGTTGTATCTCAACCATCAGAACTTGCAAATACTTACTAACATCCTACTTGTGTGGACAAAGTGCTTTCCTTATTGCTAAAAAGTATACCTCCTACCTTGAGAGGCTAAACTCCATTTTTAGAGAACAGATACTTCCTCAAAATGATAAATAATCACCCAAGAAAGTATTAGCTGAGTGCTGAACCTATGATTCAAGCTAAAAGTTATATTAGAATGTTTGAAGCAAAGACAAAATGTGGAATCAATACCATACAAATAGAGAAAAATGAAGAAGCCAGTAAAACAGGAGCAGGGCTTCTGGAAAAGGAGACTTGAGATAAGGTAAGAATGGTATAGACACACAGGTGTATGCATTAATAGGTCCATGTTGCTTAGGGCAACCAACTATCATGATTCCCTAAGCAAAACCTCACTCTGCCAATTTATTAGTACAGGACTATCAAAATTATTAGAATTATGATGAAATATGAGAATCAGCTGTGTCTCTAGTTCAGGAATCTGTAACTAGGGTGGCATGAATTCGGTGGAGGAGAAGGGTAAGCAAGTCCCTATCATGCGAGGAGTAGAGGGGCTGACTGCAGAGCTGGGATAATTTCATAGGCATTGAACACGAGTTAGGAGGAAGGGAGCAGGATGCGTTGTCATTCATCAAGCCAAATTCTTCTTCTAAGTGCAAAGAATTACATTTGCACTTCTCCAAATACAGAAACTAGACCTAGACCCTTCTCTAAAGAACCCACATTTTCTTGAAACAGAAGGCAAAAATAACCAGAATACCATGGGAGAAAAGCCTGGAGGTAGTGTTAGTTTGGCCACTGGGCAAGGAGGAATGAATTCATTTGTACAATTTAAATGTGAGGAAAGGGATTGCAAAATCTTGGTGGTCTGGGTGGGCTCCATGTGTCTGGTATCCATTAAGATCCAAAATTTACTCGAACCTGTGGATTAATTCTCCTGCAGGAACTGAGGCAAACCAAGAGCAGCTGAAAGTTAATCAAGCAGTGATCTCTCCCAATCCCTCTAATCACAGCCAGCTGTGGCTCCAAACCTTTGCACTGAGGTTCCCCGGGGCACTTCTACTCAAGCCCTGGAGTGAGCACCCTCAACTTTTGAAGGGCAAGAATGAAGTTAATAAAATAAAACTTAATGCCTTCAATCAAGCCACTGAAGAATAGGATTGGGATAGTCCACAGGTTTTTCTCTATTAATCTCTTCCCCCTTTCCCAGCTGCTTGTTCTTAGAAGGCAGATGATTTCTTCCTAATGTCTGTTGGGAATCCTTTATTTGAAAGGGTAGTGCAATTGGGAACAGTGCGTTGTTTTTCCATTGGAGAATCTCCACTTGACTCAAGAGAGAGGATTATTTATAGAGCCTGGAGAACTTCTCATAAATTGCACAGGTATGCTAATGGAATTTTTGGGGTTTTGTAATATATGTCATCTAAATGAAGATGAACCTTCTTAGCCAAAGCTTAAGGAAGTCAAAAATGTTATTTAAAAAGAAAAAAAAGAGATGTAAAAATGAATTTTGGGTGCAGATATCAGAAGTCCATTCAGTTAGTAAACTTTAATTAAAGACTTTATCAAAAATAAATCATACAGTTTGCAGAGGAGTGTTACATGAGGATGGTGGTTTCTCGATTTTACTTTTAGTTTACTGATGTTATCAATAAAGAATACTAGATAAAATGGTGTAATTATCTAGTTGTTCTGCCTAATGTCCATCCCATCTGAAAGACCTTGAACCTTCGCCTTCTTCAATATGAGTCACTTTTCTCTCCCTGGGCTGATCTTTCCTGGCCTACAAACTTGGGTCTTCTCTCTCTGTTACCAAAGTTCTAAAGTTACTTGTGCTACTAGTTTTCTTTGTCAAGTACCTGTAAGGACTCTAAACTTTTCTTTTTCTCTCTCTCTCAATACTACCCATTGTCTGTCTGTCTTTCTTTCTTTCTTTCTTTCTTTCTTTCTTTCTTTCTTTCTTTCTTTCTTTCTTTCTGCACACTTGAAATCAGGACTCAGGTGATATTTGTATTAAGCTGTATTCACCAATCATGTATTGCTTGGAGTCTGGGACACCATGTTTTGTCTATTAAAGTTAGATTTTCTTCTGTCATTGAAAATGGATTACTCTTCCCAGAACCAGCTCTATTTAATTTAGCTTCAGTTCTGGCTTTTCTAATATGCCCCGTTTTCTCACATCTGATAAATATCTCCAAACATTTTCCGAGAAAAGCCATGCTTCCTAATGATCTTCTCAGATGACTCTGGCCCATAGTAGCCCCCAAAACATAAAATTTCCAAATTCACCAAAGTGTCAAGCAAATAGAAATTAAATCACTACACAGTTTATTGCGACTGAGAATTAAATGAAATCAAAGTGGGTAAACTGATGTCTAGGCTAATTTATAAAATGATGAGACAGGCACTGTACTTTTACTGATGGTGTTAACATCTGAACTTCCCCCCAAAGTGGTGCTTGGGGAACATGTGCTGAAGCCCAACATTTAATTTACCCACTTATAATTTTAATAGCCAAAAAAAATATGCAAAGAATGGAGATGAGAGCACTTATATCTGATTTAGAAATAAGGGTAGATGCAGTCCATATAATTTACAAAAAAAATTGACTTCATCATGCACAAATAATAAAGGATAAATCAGCTGAACCCATAATTCACTGCATGTACGGAAGCTGATTAAATTGAAATTACATGGGAGATAGGACTGCAGCAGAGCCACATCAAAATCCCCTATCTCAAAACTGCAAAATTTGTGGGGGCCATAGCAGGATGTGGGACCATTGGTCAGCCACAAATGCAGATCCTTGCCAATATCTTAGCATATTCTCCAGCAGCAGAGAATTGAGAGGGAGGGCAGTATCCCACAGAAAGGCTTCCTCCTGCATTTTATTTGATGCAGACAGGAATGGCAGGCAAAGCCAGGGCTGGGCTGCACCTGTTCTTAATCATAGATGCTAGGTCGGACAGATAATGAAGTCACTGCCCCAAGAAACTTTGATCACCACACACATACACAACTGTACACCCTCCCCATACCTGACAAGTAGGCACATGTGAATGAGTGAAGCAAAAGTCATCAAATAGGCAGAAAAAGGCAGCTGAAAATAGAAACTTCAACTTTCCCTCACCAAATCCCACTGAAATTACATCAAAGCTATTTAAAAATGGTGGATCTCTGCTAGTAGCGGAAGCAAAGGGTACTGTGAGTGGTTCAAAAACTTGATCTTTCCTAAAGAACAAACATGTGGTATAAGGGAGACAGAGAAACAAAGTCGATATAAAAATGGAAGCTGAATTGATGCTCCTTTCTTCAAGACTCTGGAGAAGCTGGTTGCAAGTTCTAGTCTTGTTATCACAGACCAGATTGGGGAGTGGGTTGTAAGGCAGTAAGCATTGGGGTTCCTCGAAGGACAGCTGTAGGGGCTCCCTTCTTCTCTTCCAGCAAGAGGAAGCAAGTGCCCTCATTCCCAGGTAACACCAAAAATTCCATTAGCAGACCTATGCAATTTATGAGAAATTCTCCAGGCAAAGACATTTTGGGAGATGGCCTGGATGTAAGAGTGGGAATTGACAAAGGTCTCTACTTCCCAATAGATCAACAGGACAAAAACAGAAAAACCAAGCAACAAAGGAATACAAAAGCATCTGCTCTATCCAGAAGTGAATTGCACTAAAGGAGCCTGATTGGAGTATAGGGGAGCCCTACCATAGCTATACCGAGTCACCAACAGAAATCAGCACATAGAGCCACACAAGCTCATATCTTCTGGAGATTGGAGGTTGTAAATGTGTTCCAACAGGCTCAGCTAAGGTGTTAGCAGGGCTCAGATTCTCCAAAGACTCTGGGAAGAAACCATTTCTGGTATTTTCTCCTTTCCATGGGCCAAAGGCATGCTTTGGCTCATGGCCTCCTCCTCTGTCTTCAAGGCAAAGCATCCCCAAATCTGACTTTAGCCTTCCCACCTCCCTCTCTGATTTTGAAGACCCTCGTGATTATATTGAGGCCCACCTAGGTTCTCCCTGATAATCCCCTATCTCAAGATCTTTAACTAATCACATCTTCCAGGTCTTTTTTTTTTTCTGCATAGAAAACATAGTCACATAATCCAAGAAATAAGTGATAACCATCTTTGAAATTCCACATCCATCTCATGGATGGAGTAAAGTGATTCTTAATCTGCCCCTTTGGAAACTGCTTTAGTTGTCCCTGTCCATACAATGGAAATGGAAATGAGATTGTGATGAGATCCATGGACTCCAGGATAAATAAATTCTACACGGTAGCAAAAGAACCTCAACCATGTTTCCTATGCAGACTTCAATGAGCTACACTCACATAGGGTTAGTCGATAATTTTAAATGTATGTTGTCATGTTACATCATGCATATGCCTAGAATAGGGGATGAAGCAGAAAAATATAAATACAGTTTTCAGCATCCTGTATTTTGCATTATTAGGGTAGAAAAAGGTAGCAAATAAATTGTTTTCATTTGCTCTGTTGACAAATTTTTATTGAGGGCTGGGGATGTGGCTCAAGTGGTAGCGCGCTCGCCTGGTATGCGTGCGGCCCGGGTTCGATCCTTAGCACCACATACAAACAAAGATGTTGTGTCTGCCAAAAACTAAAAAATAAATATTAAAAAATTCTCTCTCTCTCTCTTTAAAAAAATAATCTTTATTTAGTATATGTACCAAGAGCTGTCCTTGTCATAGAATTGCAACAGTGAGAAAAATAGAAAAATCCCTGCCCTCAAAAATCTACATTCTAGTATGGCATAAAAGCATATATTCTAAAGTGTACACATGTATTTTACATGCTTCTGTATGGACACATTTATTATCACACACCAGGTAATAATCAGTGGTAGGAAGAAAAATCAATCAAGTAGCAAATGTTTAAGATTGCCAAATGTTTTATTGAGTTTAATCTATAAAATTATAAGAGTAATAGAAGATGTTATTAATTATTATGCTACATTATAAGGGGAATAACATGAGACTATCCTGGGCTGATTGCAGAATTTGTTGATTCTACATGTGAGTATCTCTATGTGTGTCTATGTGAGTGGGTGTCTGTGTGTAGCAGAAGTGTTTTGTAAAGCAAAGCTAGAGAAGCTTCCCCTGATTCACAGGTATTTGAACAGTGTCTGAGGGAAGAGAGAAAAAAAAGGTAAAGAAAGAAGGGAAACATCAGATATTGAAAATGCTATTCAGAGTCATGAAATAGGCTGGTTTTTCCAAGACTTTGAAGTCTACTGGAAATAAGGTCAGAAAAGTCTTACTAAAGAGGTGACATTCTTAGGGGATCTGAAGAAACCAGCCCTGAAAATATTGAGTGGGAAAAAAATTCCTTTTCTAGTATCGGATGACAAATCCCAATTGGACTGGCCATCCTACAAATGACAACTATAACTTCTGGGCAAAATACAAAAACCGCTATCCTGAAGCCACCAGAGAGCAATTCAAACAAGGCAGAATTAAGTCAGAGTTGATATTTGGAAGGAGGAAGTGGGATCCAAAGTTTGCTATACTGGTTGCTTCTAGCCTGAGGGTGTATACCACTATGGGCAAAGGGGTCAGGGGATGGCAAAAATTTCTGGGGAATATTCATAATAATTCTTGTTTGAAGATCCAGTGGACAGAGTTGGGGTGTTTTACAAGAATCACAAAGTTCAAATATAAACAAAATGTGCTGCGATTTAGAGCAATAGGTGAAATGAAAAATAAGAGTGAATTTGTTCTTAGGTTTAGGAGATGGTCCCTTCTTTTCTTTTTTACTTGCTTATTAACAGAAACCTTAGGGAATCCAGATAAACATCACATTTCCCATGTTTCTAGTAATTATATATGGTTATGCTACATTTTTCTGATGAAGTATGCCACTAGGAGTATATGACAATATCACAAGTTGTCCTCTAAAGGGTAAGAGCCCTGCGCTAGACCCAAGCCCTGTCTGTCCTGCTCCTTGAAGACTGACATGATAGGCTGCCAAGTTTGAGCAGAGATGGATGTGTCTTGCTCTGCACTTTGTTTATGTAAGGGAGAAGCACACTTGAATTTGTCAATACAGTGATTAGGATTCTTGACTCATCACAAACAAAACCCTACACACATATTTATTCTCAATTTATTTCCATGAGTGCTTTTATGACATCAGTTATAAATAATAAGGACAACATTATTACCTCCCCAAGGAGCACCACAATTCTAAAAGTCCTATGATCTGGACAATTTGATGCTTCTTCAAAAAAATGCTACAATATTTCTATAAAAGCATACATGATGTATGTGTGTGTATATGTATATTGTCTTTAAAATTGTCCCCAAAGAAAATGTGCTGTGACCAAAATTTTGCACTTTGGATCAATGTTCTGTGCTTTAAATCTATTATGAAAATCTTATGTTTTTCCTAACAAGTGATGCTTCTCCTAAAATTGAAAAGTAGCAAGTTAAATCTATTAGTATGTAATATTTGGCTCAGTAAATCAAGGTTTTCTGAATATTGTGTGGCCAAATAAAAATACAGTCTATATTGAGGCACAGTGGCACACACCTATAATCCCTGCAGCTCAGGAGGCTGAAACAGGAGGATCATGAGTTCAAAGCCAGCCTCTGCAAATGTAAGGCTCTAAGCAATTCAGTGAGACCCTGTTTCTCAATAAAATACAAAATAGAGCTGGGGATGTCGCTCAGTGGTTGAATGTCCCTGAGTTCAATTCCAGGTTACCCCCACACACCCCAAAAATATTGTCTACATGATGTATAAGAAGAAAATAAGAAGTTATACTCCATTCATTTATGATATGTCAAAGTGCATTCTACTGTCATCTATAACTAATTAGAACAAATTAAAAAATACAGGAATGCATACAGATTAGTGTAAGTAAAATTGCCAATACCATCTGAAAGTCATTATTTTGAGATATTGCTATGTATCAAAGTTGTCTTAAAGTCCTGTTGAAAGGCTCAGTAATAATCTGAAGTTACAAATAGTAAAATTATAAAATAAATATACAGTAAAATACTTATTTACTTGTTTCATATCTTAGGACTTATAGTAAAAGTATATATAAAACAGTTTGCTATGAAAATTTTAAATCATAGAACTAGTATAGAATGTTCTAATTGAATCTCATTTTTTTTGCTTGATAAAAAATAGGTCTAATATAGAAAAATTCTAAAACATTCCTTTTTAAGAGAAAATATTTATTCTTGAATATTGTAATATTTGTACAATGTGTTTGTATATTAAACTTTAAACTCTAGTTTTTAAAAAAAATCTACTTGAAAAGTTAGGTACATTCATGAATATTAATATATTAAATCATGTTGATTATGCTAAATCTATAAAATAGATGGTAGTTAAATTACATTACTTACAACATGAATTTAAAAAAAGTCACTTGAGTGATTTAGTTAACCTACTAAATATATGATCTTTGTCTGCAATTTTTTCCAAGTTGTCAAAGCCTAGTTATGTCGTTTACGGGATCCTATAATCATTTTGCAGATTGCTTTACAGATAGCCTCTGGCTACACACTTTGCAATGGCTGGTTCCATTCTGCATAAATGATTATTAATGAGTCAAGTCATCTTAGTCTCATGCATTAAAAAAAAAATCAGATTATCAGTAATAGTGGGCCACCATCTGGGTGAAACTGACGGGCTCCTAACTTGACAGTAACAAACTCTCTCAACTGGTTGGCAACTCTCTGTGTTTTCAGTAAAGGGAAGTTAAAGCCAATCATGCTATGCTACTTTCTCTTGGAAATGCCACAGCTTTGTATTTTATATCATTTAGATGGACTGTGCAAAAACTGTAAGAATATTCTCCTGAACCAGGGGGAGTCAAAATGAGGCTAAGCATTTGGGGGTCTACCTGAACTTGAGTGGAGAAGTTTGCAAAACTTTCAGCATATTCTCCCGGTCAATCCAGTTTCTCAAATGTGCTCTGTCACTTCCTTCTGACCTCAGCAACACCAGTGTGGGATTAAAAAATGAATGAACAAGTCTCAGATCTCACAGCTCCTTGAAATTGTGTGGTCGGAGTACGATCCCATATGTCTTAGTGATTCTGAGAGTAAAACCAGAGTGAAGCCTGCCAAGCTCCACAAAAATATGAAAAAAAAAAAAAAAAGAAGCTACACAGATTTTCTAGTAAGTGTAGCCACAGTGCTTTGTGGTTCTACCTCAAAGAAAATGTCTTTTGTGGATCCAAGAGGACTTAAGGTTCTACTTCCACCCATTGGAAAACATCACCTGTTTCAGTTTGCTTTTCAAGGTTCTTGCCAGTTGGATCATTTTTTAATGTGTAGGAAACTACTGCATAAGCAGAGTCAAGAACTGACCCTTGGTTGGAAAGTGTTATATTCGGATAGTGTAACATTTTGTTGTTTCACTAGCACCTACTGGTATAAAGCAATGACAATTTTGAGTGACAACTCTTCTATGTTGAAACCTCCAGTCTCCTCTCTCTCTGATCACAATGAGATACCCATAACTGAGCAAAATCGTGGAATGCAAAGACCTTGCCTCCTAAGGTGTGGAAGTTCGGTAAGTGAGGGAGACAGGTCTGTGCTTTATGACAGGACAATGAACATCCAGATTCCATATCTGTGTATTCAGGTCTCCTTTTAGGCTACTTTACTTCATACTTACATTTTAAAGAAAAGAGAAAAAAATCATTTAAACATTTGTAGACAATAGATGATAAATCCCAAATATCTTTTTATTTTTCCAATTCTCCAGCTCTTCAGCTAATCTATACATTAATCTAAAAACATTGAATGTGCTAATATAGTGTTTGGCTATTATATATATAGTTAGACCACTTCTAGGGCATGCATGTGAAAAAATACTATTCTAAGAAAAAATTTTTGAAAAACCTCTCATGGGTATCTGCTAAGTTTGATCATAGTTATTTGATATATGGAGGAAATAAGTTAAAATAAAATATAGTTCAATGTGTCCTCTATACTTAGGCAGCGTAATGCAATTTTGAAGTGTTGGGGAGAAATGGAAAATCTTTGAAGGGTAATGGAAACCCAGGATGACTTTTTATCTTATGAACACATTGTATGTATTAAGCTCTGTTGTTTCTCCTAAGCATAACAAAAAGAGGATGCGAGTTGTTGTGGTTGCTTTTTAAAATCTATCCTGCCAAAGGAATTTGTTTTCTATAGCAGAATGCAGGTACATTAGATGATGATATTCATTAGGTGATGATATTAGGTGAGTTAGTGCTTTTCATAAGCAATTCAGACTTGTCCAGCAGGCTGATAGGATTAAATATGTTCTTAAAGAATCATTTTAGCGATAGCATCATACCCAGGTCTTAAATGAGAAGTCTATATTCCAACATTGCCAAATCTGCCTTTAATTTTTTTTCTTTAATTTTCTTTCCCTTGAAATAAAAATGTCTGCTTCTATTTATTTGAGGCGACTGGAAGACAATGGAGCAGAAGGAAAAGTTTAGCGCTGGCACAGCAGTGTCTTGGAGCTAATCGTTTTTTTACCAAACACACACATGTAGCAGCGAAACATCCTTAAAATGTAAAACATCTTGCTTTTTTTAATAACCCCTTGTGGTATGTTTTTACTTTAGCAATAATTGTATTTTCTTTTTGCACATTTTATTTAACAACATTGCAGTGCCAGATAATCGGTTCCATGTGTTCAGGGCACTAGCAAAATGCCTAACGGAGAAACAATTAACTTTATTGGGCTCCTGTTATTGGCAGACACAGCCTTACACCCCTACTAGTTCATGGTGCTGAGCCACATATGAGCTGCAAAGAATTTGGTGTCCTAAGTAATCACACAGCAACCTGTATTTAGAGCCAAGTTGTCATTAAAAAACATCATGATCATGAACTAGAAACAGAAGTTAAAGTCCATGACAAGATCAGAAGATAAAGTTCACTTAAGTAACAAAAAAGTGCAATGATTAGTCCAGGGCATGTAGCCAATGGTTGATGAGCAAGGGCTTTTTGCAAAAGAACGGGCAGCATGATTTGAGGCAATAGGAGCTCTGTGACTGCAAGGCGAGCACAAAGCTCTTTGAGTAATAAGCATTGAAACAATGGTTAAATGCAGTTAAATACAAGGAGTAACATAGTTAGGTTTTATCAAACATTAACACTTGTACTGGAGAGTCCATAAAATTCTAATTGGCCTCTTCTGTGGAAAGCAGTCCCAAGAGATTCTTCACGCACAAAGCGGTTCTGACTCATGCCGTGAGTATTATGAGAAAATAAACTCTTCCAGCATAGCTGCCACTGATTGGTCCAGGTAATGTCGCTCAGACCACAGTACCCAAGAATGGTTTGGGTGCATGGTGGGGCAAGCATATCTCGGTGACATAGCTCAAATTCTGCTTTGCATTGGACAAGTTGACTTGAAGAAACTATGTCTTATGAGATGGAAGAATGGAAGGTCTATTCATGGAGCCAATCACTTGGGCTCAGATAACATCCAAAATAAATGTGAGTCCTGGGTCCATTTCTCCATGAAGCACGTGAAGTGCAACCATTTTACATCCTCCTTTGCCACTTCCAGCATCCTTAGGATCAGCTGCCATTCTTGGAGACAGGCCAGAAAATTCTCTTTTCTTTTAGAAAATACACATTATATTTACAAAACATTGACCTTGGTCTTTGCTGAGAAAAGGCTGTTGAATGGCGCACAGGATGGGCACAATGAGGGTAGAGTCTCTGGGCATGAAATGATTGGAGGATTTAGTGAACTATTTATTTCTTGCTCTGGTGATTCCTTCACAGTTGGGAACAACATAAAAAAGAGGCAACTTCAGCGAATTTGCACAGTTAAATGAAAACTGACCTATAAATGAGGCCTAGTGAGAGGTTGAAGACACAATTCTTTACACTTTTGCTCTGGATTTTTCTTCTGGATGAACCCGGAAGGTGACTACCGTTACATAATGCATTTCTTTTTTTGAAAATAAAATGAAGCGAATTAATTTTTGCTTTTTAAAAAGACAGTTACAATCTATTTTCTGAAAATATGGCCACATTGAGCTCTGAAATACTTGGAGATGACCCAAAGATTATTGCTGCTCTTGTTAAAATTACCAGTCTTCCAATGTCAAGAAAGACAAAGAATTGAAGGATGAAATTATTTCAACTTTAGATCTTCTTTTTTCATGAATGTTTCATCAATAGTTTGTATTTACTTGATATTCATGTTTGAGTTAAATGTGTCGGAATCAGACTTGAAGTAGGATGATGCACGTAGACTTTTCATTTTTACAGTATCAATATTCCACAAATGAGATTTCCCGAGTTGTCCGGCCATGTGAGTCAGACTGTTCTTCAAGAAAGAATCTGCCTCCAGCGGCCACATCTCTAGCTTCTCCTGGACAATGCCTATGCACAGTGGGGTACCAGTGTGCACAGTGTGGTATCAGCACTCAGCTATGCCTTTTGAATGCAGGCTTCCTCTTATAAACCCTGTTTCCTCTGGATCTCCCCTTTCAGCCTGACTGAGATATTCTCAGAAGCTTGCTACAATCTGAAGTTCTTTCCATCCTGGCCTACTCCCTTCCCTCTGTCATTCTGTGCATGTCAGATCTGTGTCAGACCATGGCAAGTCTCTCCAGTTTATCCTTCAAAGCATTTCTCCAATAATTTTTTTTTCATATCTAATTCATACTGGACATTACATTTCTTGGATGATACAAATCCATACTCTTCTATCCAGGTTCTCTGCCTTTTAATTTTAGGAATGACCCACCTGCAGCACAGTTATAAAAGGGATGACATTATCTACACTAGAAGCTGTCAATTTAAAAATTTGGAAAAAAAAATATATCCAACCTAATGTCACAGATAATTTAGGACAAACTGGTGCAGACTCATTATAAGCTTGTAAATAAAATGTTTTAGAAGAAATAAAGAGGAATACATATACGTATGGAATTACAAAACTGAAAAACATATCAAAGAGAGATTCAGTGTGTGTGATTTAAGTAAAATTCTCCTTAACCTATACAGAAATAAGAGTCAATTTTCACACCTCAACAGTATCCTCACAGGTAACTCCTCCTCATTGGCACATTCTACTAATGAAAGTGATCAAATACCTTGCATGCATTCTATGTTGACAGACATTCCCACAGTTATCATTACACACAGAAAGGTTCTCACATGCCCAGATGTAACATGGTTTATGAACAATTCAGTTCAGCTTAAAATGTCTACCATGGATCTCTATGTGTAGAAGACTCACCCAGGAAGTTATATCACATTTAGAAATCATCTTAAGTAGTGGGAGTCGGTCCTAGCTCATAATTCGATATTTTCTTTCTTTAACCATGAATCCTATTTTTTTTGTTGTTGTTGTTTCTTTCTGCAAGTAGATGTTATCGAGCATACCGCCTCTCTCAGACTACTTCACCCTATATCTGGAAAAACGATCTCCCTCAATTCCTGTGATTCTTTAAACAGATGAAACATGCACTAAATCTGTCTCAAAATGAAGTGCCTGAACTAATTAAGCTAAAAAATATTCTTAAATTCTCTCGGTCTTGTCTTCCACCCACCCGGAAGACATTTGGATTTTTAGCAGCTCCAGGAAAACAAGAATCTTTTCTTACCCTCAGGGTGATGTGAGAAGGGAAATTGGTTTCATGTTATATTTAGCACTTCATCGATTCTGCCTCCCCTGTTGAGAGACCCTGTTAGGATTAAACAAAAGACATCACTTTTATGAACTGCCTATAACTCTACGTCTTTGTTGGATTATGGAGAAGTCTGCCAATGTGGAAAGCTCAAATTCAGAGTGCTCAGTGAGGCTTGCCCAATGCAGGCTGCCTCCGTAAATCATATCTGACAGCCTTTTGTTAAAGGACTTTCTCAACCCTCCCGTCTCCCCCTGTGCTGGCCCCAGCGCCTCACCCCACACTTCACACACAGCTATTGGAACCTGTGTTGGTATTTACACATGGTGATTTTATGGTCCCTGCCAGTACTGACTTACCGAATACTAACTAGTCTGACCGAGGACTCCACTCAGCCAACAATTTAGGGAGGTCTTAGATGTCCCTCTTGGGGGATCTGCTCTGCAGTGATGACACTGTTGCAATGACTTTAGATATCTCGCCAAGAAGAGTTCACTACAGCAAGAGAAATCCACTGCAGTGGTGTGGTTTTTCCATGCACTATTGCTACTGTGTGTCCATAGAAATAAAGAGATGGAAAAACGCAAAATCCTGTATCTGCATACCATTTTCACCATGGCCAGATTTGTAAATCAATAGATAAGATCATTCAGTGACTCAAATGTAAGTACCACCAAATGTGTTGAAGTATATGAAGAAGTAAAACTGACTCTCTGAAGAATGTCACCTTGCAGCCAAAGAGAGGGTGTTTTTGCTTGCACCAGAGGTGGGGGCAGGGGTATGATCATTCTGTAATCCCTACCCTTCTTTCAGCCCATCTCTGGTCCTTGACACCTGCTTGCATAGGAAAGCAGAGGACTGTGTTTATCCTGTTGCTTTCCCACTTTCCACCTTAGCAATACCGTCTTGTGGTGTGGACGTCTGGTCCCTGTACTTTTCCATACAAGTCATTTTCATCTGGGTATCTTAAATAGGATCATTTGTATTAACATTTACGTTACCATAGCATCACAGAACCTTCACAAATGCCCAGCGTTCTCTGATTTAACACATACATACAACCGTGAAATACTTTAACTTGGTCCTCTCTAAAAGTGCCATTTGAGAAAAAAAAAAATTTAAAGAATGGAAATTGTAAGCCCTGTGATCTTAAACCAATGTGGTAAAGATATTTCAGACAGTTTGTCCAAAACATTTTACTGTCCTTGGAAAAAAACTGACAATGTAGATGAAAGTTAGATGGTAATACTAGGAGGTGGTTAAATCATGGGCAGACAGGAGAGCTACCTACATAATCCATGAGCATGTGTTTGTTCCTGGTGGATGGCTCAATGTCTATATCAAAATTCTTAATGCTATAGTTTATCTCCCCTTTTCCTTTTTAATAATAAAATATGTAAGAGAAAAATTGTACAGAAGCCAAAAATGTACCTGGGAGATTGCTGTTATGCCACTTACCTGGGTGTGAAATCATTGCAGACTCTCTTTTTGAATTTGAGGAGTCCTGCATGAAAGGCTACTGAAGGTGTTTTCCCCATGGGAGAACCCAAGTCGATCATCAAGAAAATTACCTTTATAATTCAGGCAGAGAAATACTGTTATTAAGGAAAAAGTGAATATTTTGGCATGTTTCTATTTTTTTTCCTTAAATTATCCAGTCTTGCTGTCTCTATCAATTTAATAATATAGAAAGTATTTACTTTCTTTTTCACTTCTAACAGTAATTGCAAAAGGAGAACTGAATTAGAACCATTTCTACGCAATCAAAATTACCACCAAAAGGCAGATCCAAATGACCCGAGTTAGAGTCCAAATGGAAAGTATAAAATCCTGATTTTGCAGTTAGTAGTTGTGACGTTAGCTAGGTGAGCCCTTTGCTTACTTAAGTCTCATGGAGCTAAAGAATCATACCTGTCCTTCCTAACTCACACGGTTGTTACCAGAAAGGAAAAGATAATCTAGCTAGGAGTAATTTGTTACATGCCATGGAAATATAACCTACTATATTTATTGAAAATACACCTTGGATCGTTTAATACTAAATAACCTCAAATCTCATATTTTCTAAGCACATTCAACTCTCTTTCCATTCCTGGAAATATTTTGCAATTTTAATAGTAAGAAAAGAATAAGAACTTAAAACGATGTGTACTATGTTATAAATATGTTGTTTAAAAAAACATGTAGATCAAAACCTCCCTGTTGCTAGTGTTTGTAAATACAGCTTAATTGGATGGAAGCCCTGCTTATTCATTTACATATTGTCCATGGCTGCTTTCAAATCACAAGGGCAGAATTCAGTAGTTGCACAAGAGACCACATGGCCGCAAAGCCTTAAATATTTACTCTCTGGTGTTATACAGAAAATTTGGGCCAAGTCTTGGCTAAAGGGTACAACATGGGAGCAACCTATCTAAATACCCTTTAGAGCTATCAAACATTTTGTAGTTTTTTTCTTAACAAATCTCACTAAAGCTAGCAGCATTTGGTAAGGAAATGTATGGTGTTACACACACACACACACACACACACAAATGTGCATTTGCTTGAAAATGTGCACCTTGTCTGACTGCAAATTTGGTTACATTCACTGGTTTAAATATTCTGACACCCAGCCAGAATGATTCCATGGTGATACTGAAAAGAGTGCCTGCTTTGAGAATGAAACCAATTGCAGCTGTCATCCACTGTCACTTTGGCTTAATTATTAAAATAAAGACAATTGGTTTTGAGCACAGAGAACATTGGAGATTTGCAGATAATTGTTATGAAATAATTCTGCCTCAAAAACTAGCAACAGTACATGATTTTTTATTGTGTGCCTGTCAGTGCAAAAACCCAACTGTCAAGCCCACTTTAAATGTGGACCTGAATAATGGTAAGTTGGCCTGTGCCTTTAAATTAATAAACTGGAAAAAAAAAAAAGAAACAAACAAAACAAACTGCAGAAAAAACAGACAAGCAACCTTTAAGGGCAACACAGGAAAAACACTATTTACTTAAGAGGAAAACGCATCTTGAAAAATAAAGAGCCTTGATAGGGGTAGCATTCTGCACAGTTATTTCACTATTGGAGACTAGAGTCCTTGGCCTGCTGTTCCCAGCACAGATGTTCATCTGCATCCCATCTGATCTGACTATTTGACTTTCTTGGCACACAACTCTTTATATCAACTGTGTGTTCTTCCTCTGGGCCAAAGTCCAGCATCACAGATGTGCACAGACAGAGAAAGGAAAGCGAGTATAAGGCATGGAAGGGTCTGAGCTCCAATTTATCAACAGGTCCTTCTGGGTACTGTTTATTTCCCTAAGCACCCACCTGTGCTGCTGTGAGTCTGATAGCCAGACAAATTTGGCAACAAATCTCCCATCCGTGAAAGGATGTTTTAGGAATTTATGCCTCATGGAAGTTGAGCATGGGATAAACCACCCACAAATGCTGCATGTACTAACTTACTTTATATTGATATGGGATACCTAATTCAAAACTCATTCTTCCTTGCAGGAAATTTAGAAACCTGATGAAAATCAGTCAAATCTTCCTTTTGACATCAACTCTTGAATCTAACACACTGGATAGCATCAAAGATTCATCTGCAGCACTTCTGTCCTAGTGGATACAAAGTCTCTAAGGAGTGGCCTTTTGGGTAAATACACATACATTTTCAATTTTCCAATCTCTCTTTCTGCCAATGAAAATTTCCAAGTGACTCTCTTTTTTAAGAATGACACAGAACTCTTCCATGTAAAAACCATGCTACACTAAATTTTACTTTATCTTTCTTGCTTTTTGCTTTTTATCCGCTATGATAAGATTTGGATTTTTAATTTATTTATTTTTCTGTAAAGGGCCAGATGCAAACTAAGTGGACGCTCCCTCCTGCAATAGTAAGACAAAAACACCCAAGGGCAACATGTACATGAACAGTACTGGCTGTGTTCCAGTGAAACTTCGCAAACAGGCATCCGGCAGGACAGCCCACAGCTCACAGTCCCAAGCCTCCTGCTGGCAGATTCTGTTTCTGAGGACCCCGTGTTTGTCTGTCAACTTTTTCCATCAAGTGTACTTTCCTACAACTTTAAGACATTCTTTCAGTGTTCTCAAAGTATTGCTAGCAATTCAGTCTCTCAGCTTTGATTTGAGTGGAATTGCCTTCACCCCATTGTTTTTGAAAGATATTTTCAGTGATTATCAAATATTCAGTCAACTTTTTTCCCCATGACTTTACAGATGTTGTTTGATTGTTTCTAGCATCCACTGCTTCTGATGAGAAAGCTGTTCTTTTCATATATTTGTTCCCCAGTCGCAATTTTTTTTTTATTGTTTTAAAAATTTTGACAGATTCTAAATTTTTTCTTTAGCTCAGCTTTTCCACAGTATGACTTTGATATGCCTAAAGAAGGATCCAAGGATCCTTGGATAGGAAAGTTGTTTTTTCTTTTCTTTATTATTTTATTATTTTTTTTAACTAGAATGGGAAATTTTTCAAAATAACGGTTTTCTGTTCATTTCTGGGGAAAGGACCCCAATTGTTTGGGTTTTATACTACTAATATTTCTGCATAGGTCACTGAAACTCTATTAATTTGTCTTTCTTTAAATTTCTTTTTATGTCTGCCTTATTTATTATTTTTTAATTTTTTTTTTCAGCAGAATCTTGCTATATTTCTTAGGCTGTTCTAAAACTCTGGAGCTCAAGTGGTCTCCTTTCCCCCACCTCCCTGTAGCTGGTACTATAGGCATGTGCCATATGCAAAGCTATTTTAAAATTTAATTAGTACAAAAATAATTGAAATTATTTATGGGATATAATATGATATACATATATATATATATATATATATATATATATATATATATATATATGAATGTGTATGACAGCTGGCAGATCCTACTGTTCTATGTATATATATAATAAAATGTCATACACATTTCCATATTGATGAATGATTAAACTGAGTGAATTAACATCTCTATCACTTCATATACTTACTTTTCTGTGTCAAGAATTTTTAAGTCTACTTGGCAATTTTTTAATATACATTACACTGATATTAACCATATTCACCAATTTCAGTTAATTAGGAAGGATAAGCTCTGTTAATTTTCTTTCAGGCATTTACTCTGTTTACCTTTAGGCTGCCTAATTCATTTGCAATCAGTCTGAAAACTGCTCTTAAGCTCACTGGGTGAGTTTTTTTTTCTTTTTCTATTTGAAATCCTGTGTCATTTAATGCTACAATTCCCATTTAGTTCTTTTCTTTAGATTTAATTTTTCTACTGGGACTTCCCATCTGCTTGGTCATTCTTACTGTTTTTTCCTTTAAGTCCTTGAGCTTCAAATGGTTCTATCAGTTAATTGCAGCATCTAGAATGCTGCATGTTCTGTTTACATTGACCACTTAAAAAAAAAGTCACATTTCCCTGCTTTTTCAAATGTCCATTATTTTTTATTGTACTCCAGACTTACTTTAGAGTAATGTGCTATAAGGCACCTGGATTATGTCATCTTTCTTTCCTGACAGGAAGGTCAATTGCTGGCAGATCCTACTATTCTTGTGAGGCTTGGTTTTAATAGTTCTTAGGACACAATGATTTCATTTTGACCTGACACCTGGTATCTGGCCTTTATGCTCGAGTGTATGTAGTTCTTGTAACTAAGTTATCGCTTTTTCAGGATGTCACTGGGATGTCTGAGTCTCTCAGAGAGGTTTCTTCCTTCTTGCTGGATCCAAACTCCCTCTTCTAAGGCTGAAAAGTCTTTGGTATCACTGTTCAGCCTTCCTCTCTGCAGGAGGCAATTCCCCCTCTGCTTACAGAACATCTCACAGCCAAAGAAAGGCATGTGGAAAACCCTCATGCAGACATCTGGGAGCTTTTCTCCATGCAACTCCCTAGAATCTGGGATTGTGCTCTGAAAGTTTCAGCCATTTCAGCAGCCTCCAGCTCCCCAATTTGTCTCATCAGCTCAGAAACACTGTGTCTCCACTTGAGCTTTCACTTGCTGTGAAGTGTGAACTTAGCCCCCTGCAGAAACTTATCTTCTCTTCAGGACTATAGCAAGGGGTTGTATGGGCTGTGACTCCTGACCACAGCTGGTGGTATACTTTGTCTCTCTTTATATTTGTTTACTGTGGACAGAGAAGTCCTGGACAAAAACTGAGTGGAAGTATAGCATTAAACTTTCAATTAATGTAGTTAAAATGCAATGAATGCATCTATACCTCTGAATGATAAAATATTTAAAGGAGCAAATTCAAATGAAAAATAATTCTGTTGAAGTAAGAAAGCTTACCAATAGTAGAAAACAAACATATGAAAACAAAAACCTAGCCAAAAAATCCTACCCGTATCCAATCCCTACCAATCACTCTCTGAGTATTTATTAGCACATTGATTAATGTGAACTTATGAGTAATATCTTTGTGTTTTTATTTGCAAATGATGTTGACATTCCTATGCCTTCTGCACATTAAGCTCTTGCTTGGGACATGGTATGGTATAGTTTTAAAAAGCATTACTGGACAAGTAATCTTTATGCTACCATATCTTGGAGAGATTAACTCCCTCTCTGAACCTCACTTTTGCCTAAAATTGCAGGAATAGGAATTGCCTCAGAGTAGTATCAAAAGAATTAAATAAGATCTTTTATGATATATATCTCTTATCATGCTAATTGTCACAGGTAAACACTTAAGAAATACCAACTAGTAACTATATCAGCAATAGTTGCATTAGTAGTAAATGAAGATGTGCAACCAAACAATTCAATAAGATATTAAATGTTACTGATGACACATTACATCATGAGAATAGCCTCTTGAATTTGAAAAGAAAAATCAAAATCCAGTTTAAGAAAAAAACTGCTTTGCTTCTGGCTAAGTTACAATTAAACTCTATTTTATCAAGCGAACATTTGATACTACTTAGACTAACTAATGGAATTGGGAGAAGACTGTAAATCAATGAGTACAATCATCCTTAAAAATTATGACACAATCTGGAAAAATAGAAAGGTTTTACTCAAATATTCATATTCATATTTTAAACAAATGTTTCCTGTTTTGTCATCAACAGTAACTTTTTGTGTTTTATCAGCTCTAATGCTTCATCTCCAACTATTCTCTTTAGCTTTCCAATGGAAACAGAAATGGGTAAAAAGCATTTGGAATCCATTAATACGCACATCTGTCTATTGGACGTGTTGATGCTGCCAGCTGTTGTAGTGTTATTCTAATAGCTTTCTGTGCATAGTCTTTCTTTACAAATCTCAACATGAATGAAAGCAAAATTTTATCACAGAGCATTTTTTTTAATTACAAGGGATTACTGTATTTTATTCTAGGAGGGAATAGTTGGGGGTTGCATAAACAAGTAAAAAAATCCTAATTTATGGAATGCAATATGCAGGGATATATTTTGATGATCTCTTTTTGAAACATTTCAATTGCTCACTGGGCTTTAGGGCAAGCACTCAAATAGAGTAGAGTCGGAGAGTGGTTCATAATAGTTAACTGGAAGCTTCTCTTTAAGACAGAACTTTGATTGTTAAGTGTTATAAAAATGCTAAATTCATACTGAATATGCCAAATAGATATTAGAACTCATGGGATTCATAGCTATCTCTCTGGAGCTATATTAATTCACAAAGTGTCAATCTAGAGACCTTGTCAGCTATGGAATGATACTTTAAGTAAAGGAAATACCCAAGAAATGTACCTTTAAGAAAAGTTAAGGAGTGGTAGTTTCACTGAAACCCAATTTTTATCTAAATTTTATCTAAATCTTAAGAATTTAATGTCAAATGATGTACTTTTTATTTTTTGATATCCTTAGATGGTCTCTGTAGCAATATTTTTAGAATATTCTCATAAACTATACTGCTTGTTTACATTCAGACAACATCTTTGTTTTTGTTGGAGATCTAATGCATCAAGAAACATTATCCAAGTTTCCAGTAAGTGCGAACAAACACTACGTAATAGTTTACAAACGAATCTCATTCTAGATTTCAGTGATGAGTATATAAAGAAAAATGGGCCTTGAAGTTTTCTATTCCCAGTTGGTCAGAAAGAACTGAAAATGCTCTATGCTACACTCACTAAATTGTGATTGTTTTTGATGTGTTAAATGCTAGCAGCAAAACTAACATATATTAACATGGATTTTACCCTGTGAAAGCACTATCTGAAATTCTCATATTGTGAGGCAGGCAGTAAATAAACTCAATCTTCATATGAAATTCAGAATACAAAATCTGTGCATCTTGCCTAAGAATACACACACAGCAAATGATTCATCCTTCTGATACCAAACCTGCTTGATTTTCTAGTTCCTGGTCAGCACGTCCATTATTTCTTTTTTACCATGTGTCATTCCTCACTTACAAGCTTATCATAGATGTTTGGATAAAAAGTGCTTATTGATGCATTTCCTTTGACACGGAAGTTTTTTGAAATACGTATTTGATCAAGATATGTTTATTCAATGCCTATTATGCAGCAGAGTTCAAAAACTACAAAATTATAGAGATTTTGTGTAGCCGAAGAGGTGGTGATATAAGAAAATTACAATGTTGTGAAATGTGGTTTTATACACAGGCAAATATACAGCTCTCTCTCTCTCTCTCTCTCTCTCTCTCTCTCTCTCTCTCTCACACACACACACACACACACACACAGAGAGATGAAAAAGAAAACAATAACATATCAAAAGGAATTGGGGTATGCCAACCCAAATAACCACTTTGATATTCAGGTTATTTGGAGCAGAAGCAATTGAGAAACAGCAGATGCAGGAAATATCTCTGCCCTCTCCCTTTCTGTCTAAAAGAGAGGCATAAATTTCCATTTGTAAAGATAATCCAGATTTCTCTGTAAGTCTTTCATTCATAAAGGTAACATAAATTTTCGTTTGTGAAGGGGTCTCCCTCCGCCCTGACCAGAAAGTGGAGGTCCATCACTGGAGATGACCAATGGAGAAGGCACCCACCCAGTCTGAGGAAGACCGCAACCACACTTACCTTCCATCAGTCTCCTGTATGATTCTCGTCCCACTTCCTACCTCTCCCAGATATCCATCAACCCCCAGTCCTTTTGCGGTTACTTCTTCACAATTGATCACCTCCATAGAAGGACATGTGAGCCTCAAATACTTACCGTCTTTCTGTGCACACATACACAATGTACTGTTCTTCTTCTTTTGATAACCTGTCATTTGTGAGTTGAAGCAACAGGTCCACAACTCCTGAACCTTCTCTTCAAGTTATTGAAAATAACCTTATTAAATATCAAGTCTATATC
Source organism: Marmota marmota marmota (assembly GCF_001458135.2). Lineage (NCBI taxonomy): Eukaryota > Metazoa > Chordata > Mammalia > Rodentia > Sciuridae > Marmota > Marmota marmota. The sequence goes on along the minus strand of NW_025999894.1, from coordinate 3,987,969 downwards.
AATGAATGCCAAGAAACTATTCAATATGAATCGTAGAAAATGAATTCTGAACAAGTGGATTATTGACTATACCATATAAATTTTGTTATACCGAAGCTGCCAAGATGTTTACTGCCTTGGGAATTAATAATTATGTCTTTGAAAAGTAGAAGGACACAATCAACATTCTAATGGAAATCTCTGAGTTAATATTCATAAACCTTTCAGATAAAGTCAAAAAGGTACTGAACCACATTTCTACGTCCAGTTTTTTCAGTTATCCATGTCCACTCAGAGGCCATTTCTTCTGTTATCTGTCACTTTGACCATTTGCAAAAATCCATTTAAATATAATGTGAACAAAACTATAAAAAATGTCATAGTAATCATGTTTGAAAATTTAGTTCTAAACCTTTTGCTGAAAACTTCCATTCAGGAACAATTCACAATAGCTAAACTGTGGAACCAGTCTAGATGCCCTTCAGTAGATGAATGGATAAAGAAACTGTGGTATATATACATAATGGAATATTACTCAGCATTAAAAGAGAATAAAATCATGGCATTTACAGGTAAATGGATGGAGCTAGAGAATATAATGCTAAGTAAATTTAGCCAATCCCAAAAAACTATGTGCCAAATGATTTCTCTGATTTCAGGATGCTGATCCATAATATGCTTGGGGGAGGGGATGGGAGGATTAAATGAACTCTGGTTAGGGCAAAGGAAGAGAGGAAGGGAGGGGGCATAGGGGTAGAAAAGATGGTGGAATGCAATAGTCATCATTACCCTAAGTACATATACGAAGACATAAGGATGTGACTCTATTTTGTGTACAACCAGAGATATGAAAAATTGCACTCTATATGTGTAATATGAATTGTAATGCATCTTGTTGTCATATATAAAAATTAAAATTAAAAAAAAGTTCATAGGAAAACTAAGAATAAAATTCTTGCAAAGAAAGAGAATGACCAGACACTTTTTTAATGGAGGAACATTAAGTTTGTTTTGTATTTATTTAATTGATATGAAAAATGTCTTTAGAATTTTAACAATAAAGTTATTAATTTCCTTGTAATCACATATATTGTTGTCTCAATTCTTGTATTATGTACCTTTTGAATATCTAAAAGTAAATTCAAGTTAAAATACTGAAAAAAAAAATTGCTGCCAAGCAAATCTAGCTACAATGGCTTTATAAGGTTATGACTCTCTATTTAAAAATCCCTGTTTTCTGTAGAATAAACTACAAATATATTTGTTTAACAAACAAACAAACAAATAAAACACTTCCATCCTTGGAATAAGCAAAGACTTAGGTTAAATTCCTAACAGACATATGAGACCAGTACAGGGTATGTCCTGCTGTGCGTTAACAAGAGCCCCTAGATTTGTACTCAAAAGATATTATTGATAAAGAAACTGAGATAGATAAACTCAAGAGGCCTGTAACTAGGGAAACTTTCTCTCCATGTCTATGATTTCAATCAGCAATACCCTCTTAGTGACAATAACAACAACAATGCTTATTTCTACCTAATGTTTCTTGCACACTTACTGTGAGTCAGGCATTGAGCTAAGCTTTACAAAGTGTGGTTGGTGAGCACACATGGCTTTCAGTTCTCACAATCATAAAAACAGGCCCATACCACTACTTTCACCACTTTTAAGAGAAAAAAACAAACCAAAACAGAACATTGAATAACTTTAGATTTAAATTGAGGAAACTGGTTGAGTTTGAGGCTCAGATCCAACCAACACCTAAGTTCATGGTTTGAACCATACATTATGCATGTTCCTCTCCTTTTGAACACTTTATAATACTAGCAAATTAAAGATAGCCTCTCTAGGAAACAGAGTTAGGAATGGAGGGCCCAGACAGACAATGCCATCACCTCATCGAATGCAATAGCGTATTGCATTAGGATCTTAAGAACCTTATCTGAAGCTCTGTGTTGGGTCACAAATCAAATGTCAGGAGACTGGTTTTATCCTGTGGTCAGTAGTAGGAGGTTCGGTAGTTCCATGTGTAATAGGCCTTTTACATCTGTTCTTGTGAAGCTCAGCAGTGCCCACATGGGTGTGTGTGTGTGTGTGTGTGTGTGTGTGTGTTGGAGCGGGCAGGGGGCCTCTTGTTTTCCCCTGTCTTTTCTTCTTTATTTTCTCCAGGCATGAGTTTGATGCCAAGCCTATTTACAAAGTTCAGCTTTGGGGTCATGAGAATTCTGCGGCGTACAGCTGACAGTTTTATGTTCCTGGGACTCACAAAGCTTTTATCCTCTTCCTGATCTTTCTTTACTGCCATGTATCTTAACCTTTCCTTCCCAGCCTGACCCAACTACTGTTGGGAGTCATAGAGGGAAAGTATGTTCACAGACAACTAGAAATTTAACCTATTACCTGAGTTTTATTGTAAAACACAAATGATAATATTTGGGCGAATTTTCCCTGCAGTGAAATCTACTCAGGAGTTGGGATATTTGTTTCCTTTTGAGCTAGCTAGACCTCTGGAGAGAAATGCAATAGTCATTTTGGAGAGAGACAGCTTTTCTGAGGTTTTCCTAGAGTCAAAGTAAATGGGAAATGGGGAAGGGAGTAACTCAGTAGTCATAAATATGATGACCCTCTTTTACATGAGACTTGGTTCCTACAGACATTATCAGTAAATTTTTGGTTTTCATCAATAATCTCAAAAATAAAGTAATAAATAAATCCCTGTAGAAAGAACGGCCTACCCAAGGCAAAGACCTAGAAAAAGCCTTTTTTAACTAAAGGTCCAAAGTAACGCAGGCCACAGTTTCCAGCCCTGCGTATAATGTGGTCTCAATTAATGACTTTGGGGTACCCACTAGCATTCAGCAGTATAAGCAAACAAACAGAAATACTACACAGAGGATCTTCCACCAACACACAAGCTGTTTGAATTTGCTTTGAGGTCATTTGTTTGAAACTTGGAACATGTTTTGCCCATGAAAACAATGATGTAAATTATGGTGCGGAGGTTCTCATGAGAGTCAACAAAAAGTCTATTTTACTAATAACGGATTTGAAGTGTAGTACAAATGGCATTGACCCAAGGTCCAGATTGTGGTTGTAAGAGATGGTGATGCTCCATTGGACAAAGTAAAATAGGAAGATGGCTCCCTCCTCAATGGTCCAAACTGAATCAATCCATAAATAAAGCAAAAATAACTTTTGTTGATTTTTTAAAAGTATTTTTGTATTCTGAGGTTTTGAAAAAGATCAATTACTATCACCAAATTAGACATCAGAAACCACATTTAGTGTATTGGTGAATAAACCAAGAAGCTTGTCACAAACAAAATGTTTAGCACAATTATTTTTCTATCCATTTCTTTAAACTCTGGACATATACAGACTATGTTTGAATTATTATTTTTTTAGACTGTGTCCTGCCTAAATAGTTTGGGTAATGGGTGATGCTTCTCTTAGGGTAAATGCTTTCTAACTATACTACTTGCTGGGACAGAGGTTTGGCTAGGTCAGTCTTTCAACAGGTGTGGATAAATGTTTCTTCCAGAAGAGGGTTATTAATTTATATTCTTACCACAAGCACATGCAAGGTACTGGGTTAAAAAAATTGCAATAAGGGATTTTTGTCTCCAGCCTTTTCCACCCTTGCTGAAGTCAACCCCCCACCACCACTTTGGTTGCTTGTTTGTCTCCCATTTGGAAGGTCTTGGTACCTTCTATGTCCTCTAAGCCTCTTCTCAATAGCCCACCATGGCCTCCTCTTATTAGAACATCAATTTCTCATATTGTTTCAGTACATTTAGAAATTGTCCCTTTTCCAAAATCCCCACTGGGTTTCCAAAAATTGTACCTCATAATCTCTGAAAATGCCCCAAGTAGGTGCATTTCCAAAGCCAAGGAAAGATTTGCTTTAGAAAGCATGTCCACATTTCGAGGATCAAATATTTTCTACAGTATGTTTTATCTACAATTCAAGGTGTACAAAAGGATGTTTTGTGAAAAAGCAACTAAAATAATGGACTCCAAAATGCATGAGAAGGGTGAATTACACTGAGGAAATAGTCATCGATAGCCTTAAAGATGTTTTAAGTTTTTGTTCAGATAGCCCATTTCTAAGACATATTCAGGGATGTGACCTACAGGGGGTTCATGCAGAGTTGTTTACATAATAAAGCTAGATGAGAATGCCGAATCTGTGAAATCCCATTCCCATGAAGAAATAGACACTTCCACACATGAAGGATGTAATGGCATTAAAAAAAAAAATTGGGAGCACAGGACTAAGCAAAACCTAACTACAAAGTTTACACCCTGACAAATTTATAAACGCTTGATTCATAGATCCATCCAATAGACCCACAGACAGACCCACCTTGAGTCATAGTCAGTTTGGATGTTGGTCATAGGTAACAATATTGATTTTCCGTTTCAAATTGCTTTATCATGAGGTTATGCATCTCTTATAATACAAACTATATAGTTTAGTTAGTAGCAAACACTTAGAGTCAAAGTCAACAATGAATGCTCCTGAGCATGTGTTTAAAATTTTCCATTCACGTAGACAAGCTGGAGTTGAAGCACAAATTCATACCCTGTAAGTCGATCTTTAAAGAAACAACAGCTCTGTCTTTTCTCTTACCATTTTCCATCCTTGAATGGGGCAGGTGCTTGGTTCTTTTTCCCAACTCTCTCCTGTTGCATAGAATAACAATAAATAAATAAACTCATGTACATGGGCACACACGCAGGCACATGCACATGCACACACGCACACACACACACAGAAACACACACTGGCTCCTTGTCATTGCTGGGCTCAGCAAACCAGCATTTCAACTGGGGTTTATGAGGTAATAAATTATTGTTCTCTGTCCTGGCAAGTTGCTTTTTTGAAAGGCCACATCCGGTCCTTGGGGCACCAGCTTTTATTATGCATTTCATATTGAACCCAAGGTCAAATTAATTGACCTTATCTATGTGAAAGACCAGCTGGTTGCCTAGAGGAATAAAATCTTTTACTGAGAGTTTAGGGACAAGGAAACAACAGGAAAACTCACTCCCATGGCATCTGGGCCCTCCAATTAGAAACAGCAAGGTTGGAGGGACTTAATATTGGAAGAAGAAGTTGAGAATCAGTGATAATTTTGTTTTCTTGACCAAACAATAGAGCCAATGAGATTCCAAGTGCCGTCCACATCGTCACGCGCATTTCCCATGTTGCCACACATTTTTTTTTTTAGTAATTAGTAACAAAAACTTGGAGTCAAAGTCAACAAAGTCGCTGATGATTTATGACCCTAATTTAAACTTATAAATTGACCCAAATATGTGAATTGAACAAGTATAGGGAGAAATAACAGGAGGAGAGACTTATCAATAGGACTTACTGGAAAAGATACTACTGGGGATTACTGTCCCTTATGCTAATCTCTGAACAAATCTTATGACTTCCTGTCTGTATTAAAAAATTAATAATTTTGAATTTATCATCCAGGCAAAATGGGCCAATTCAATTTGATGAATGGGACTTCCATACTGCAGCAGTACCTACATCAGGTGAGATCCCACTGTCCCAGCTAGTATGGAAAAGATTAAACCATGGAGCAAACATCTGCTTGGTGGGATTCTGAAGAAGTCAGTGGCTATGAAACAGGGTTTGAAACTGTCACTGAGGTCAGAGACAGGGTGACTTCGTGGCTTCAGTAAAAAGACTTTTAATAGGGTAAAATAAAGCTGGTTTCATCTTAAAGAGTACCTGTAGAACATCAAGAAGGTTTTCAGTGCTCAAAGATAAGTTGAAGACCCATTGAGAAAGAGAATTGATTTTAAAAACCAGTCTGCCATTATATTTAACAAATTCATTGTTACTAATGAAATCTTTTCATTTCAACCAACCCAGTAAGTCATTTTAGAAATGGGACATAGAGATGAAATTGTCAGAGAAATTTAAAATATGAAGATGAAACAAATGATCCCCTATGAATCCTCTGAAACCAATAGAATCTACTTTCACATCTTCCCCAAGTCATATGGGGGCAAGGAATGACATCTCTCCTGTCAATCTATATGAAGAGTCAATGTAACACTATAAAACCATGATGATGAAAAACGCTGTTTTCAATTCCTGGTCTTTGTTTATCATGCAGGATTTGTGGTTCATGAGAAAGTCAAAAATAAAAGAAGAAATCAGAAATCAGTAGCATAGGCTAAGTGGTTAATTTTGGAAGTGCGAACGTGGACAGGAGAGAGATTATGCTAAACCAGAAACGCCTGAAAAGAATAATTTTCTATATTTGCAAAGACATAATTAGAAAAACTCTGTCTACTTAGAAGAAAGGGCAGAGGACTCCTCTAGAAACTCACATACAGTTGAGAGCATAGAAATAATCTCTGGGGAAATGCCTCACTGGATTTAAGCCCATGAGTTTGAATGTGTTAGTTTGTCAGATTAGCTGCAGCAGTTTGACATCATTAACAGTGGCTGATATTTCAAAGGCATTTGTATTTCCTTCTAAGTCTTGAGGACAAGCGAGTGTAGTGTCTTTAGGGACATAGAAAGACTGCTGTGGGGCTCTGGAGTTGATCGGATGCCTTTGGCCTCCCTGTCTCCATGTTGCCCGTGGAAAGAGGGAACGTCGTAGCAGGAACGTGCGGGAGCGGCTCTGGCTCCACATACCCCAGGAACCACCAGTGAACCTGAAAGCCCCCACATCTGGCTCCAGCTTGCCCTTGTTTGCTTTCAGTTCAGCATGCAGACCATGACCACCCTGGCTGCGACGTCAGAGATGGCCCAGCCTTCTTTGTGCAAGGCCAGGGGAGGTGCAGGGTCTTTGCACTCACCTGGTCTGAGGGTCAGGTCTACGGTATTTTCGACTTAGCTTTATTTTTGTTAGTGTTCCTCCTTTTGAAAGAGATTTCTGCAGTCAGGCACATATTTATCACCATCTCTTCTTTGCTCACTCCCTCTCTGTAAGTAAAAACTATGTCCCAGTAAAGAAATGGTCAGAATGACGCCCCCAAACTCCCTGCAAGAGCAGAAACTGCTGGTTTATATGCTTCCAATAACAACCTGCTTTCCAGAGATTGTGTTTAACTTTATGAGATAGTTTGGACTGTTTCTCTTCCAAGAAATGATCTTCTCAGAGAATTCAATGAGTAGAAAAGCAGATTCTCCAGGATACTTAGAAAATGACCAAAGAGAACTCAAAAACCAGCATATACATAAGGACAAGAAGGACAAATGTAGAAGAGAATAATGTCATGAATGACCTGATAGCTAACTGTTGAAAGAATGAGCTATTCCCCAGGTTTTTCAGAATGTTAATTTTTTTTTGTTATGAATGTTGTTCCAGAACATTCCGTTTTAGTCATTTATCACTTTTAGTCATTTTTTTGTTTGTTTTCATAGCATGTATACAAAATTGAAAAAGATGTCTATCAAGCAATAGTCCTTAGAAAAACATAAGGCAGTACAATTTCTATCTTCTTTTTCTTGTATTTTCTTTTTAACAAAAAGATTATGAATTTGTATGGGAACTGTGAAGCTCAAGGAACACAGCACCAAAACAACTGGTTAAAAAGTAAAATTTTTATTTACTGTACTAGTTTTGTCTTAAAACCAAGTAGATTTATTTCTCAATATAAATGAAAGAATGGAATGTTTTCTTCTCACATATTTGATGGACACATCTTTAAATGTGACAGTAAGTGACTAAAAATTTCTGTGGTATACAGAAAAATAAAACAACAACAAAAAAATACAACAAGACCAAAAACAAAAATACCAACTTGTACTTATATTTTCTTCCTTTATATGTAAAAGATGTATTTGATAACACAAATAGGAAAAGAATGGGTTAGGTAGAGGAATCACGCCATTACTGTGCTACTAACCCTGGGACCAGCATCTCATTCTTTTTCCTACCACATAAATCAGGCTGTGCCTCTGCTCCTATAGTAGATCCACGGGTCCCCATTACACTGCCTCCTACTGGCAGAGTCCTGCCTTGCAGAATTTTTCCAAAGTATTGTTTTATTTTTTCTGGAACTTAAATGTCTACAAGTTATAAATGAGGTACTCATTGACTAAAAAATGCCATTTAGTACTTGATAGAGACTGGCAAGAACTTATTGATAACTGTGTTTGATCACTGTTACTTAAAAACTAATAAGGAGAGGCAATGGTGTCCCTCTGTGTGTGGAGGATGGAGGATGGGGACATGCTAATCGCACACACAATCTTGATCTATTCGTGTGAGCCCTGGAAATACTACTTATTGGGATTCTTTAAGTAATAAGGTTTAAGATTAAATTCATGGGTATGGACATAAAAAAGGAAAATAATGGGGAATATTACAATTTTTCAGTGATGAAGATAGCAAATGAATATTTTGAGATTTATATCAATATTATATATGTGGTAATTCATCAATACAGAAAATGTTTCTCAAACTGTCAAAATATCAATGACAAATAATATGTGTATAAATAAATTTAAGAAGCAGACTCTAGGGGCCCAGGTTGTGCTTCAGTGGTAGAGCACTTTCCTAGCATGCATGAAGCACTGGGTTTGATCCCCGGCATCACATAAAAATAAATGAATAAAATAAAGTTATATATAAAAATAGTAGACTCTGTTCTTAGAAATAGGCACTGTTGCATGTTCTAAAATCTTTTAGCAGTGAAAGTTTTAGTTTTAGATCAATTATATCTAATTAGTGATAATAGTTTTTTTTTTCATTTAAAAGAGCATCTATAATTTTATTATTTTTGGTCCACGGATTTTCTTACAATTGAGACAGAGACAACCTTTTTACCTGAAAAGTAAGAAAAAATGGAACATCCACATGAAACAATTTCAAAACTTGTAGAACTCACAAAATGGTCAAGGACTAACTAGTACTTACTCCAGTATGGGTAGAATTTAATACAAGATGGCATGTGGCAGTAAGTCAAAAGTAATTTGTCAATTTATGACTGAGTTGCTGGATTTCACTGAATGGTATATCTAATAGTCTTTCTGAAAAGAATTCTAGTTGTCTCTCAGACCAGTATCAGTCTTTTTGGGGGGTAGTTTATGCAGAGAGTAGATTTTTTGATTGACATAGTGTCCGAAGACTATTGAATGCCTGATAGTTGAAACTATTGGATGAAACCAATATAATGGAAACTACGAAGAAATTTGTGTGTGTGTGTGTGTGTGGGGGGGGGGATTACATTCTAATTCCTTTATCTTTTTTTTTTTTTTTAAATCTGCCTTTCTATTTAACACTTTGCATTGGCTGATGCTACAAAGTGTCCCTATCTCCTGACTGGTGGAAGGTATCCTCAAGAAGGTGGCAGGGGGCATGCAAAGGGGTCCTTCCATGTGGCTTTCAGCCTGATAGCTTTGCCTGCACTGAGAATATCAACCAAAGTGAAATCCTGACCGTAGCCCTGATGGGCTGAGCTTCCCATGCCTTGGTAGTTTCAGACATTGCATGCTACACTTATGTCTGGGAAAAGATAGATGTCCATTAATTCTCCAGATGTGCTATCTGTTAACTGCACTTATATCCTAGTCTGGAAATGTTTAAATAAATGGCCAACATTTTTTTTTTCCTTAGTGTTTCTGGCTTTCTCAGTATCTCGGAGTCCTGTCCACAGATAGTTTATATATTTCTTGATGTTCATCACAAGACTGGGAATTCTTCCTCCTACTTCTCATATAATAATGGCATATTATTACATTTTCAAATGTGTTTTTTTCCCCCCAAATGGTAGTTTTATTAAACATCCCAAGGAACTAAATTTTAACTGATGTGTAAATACTGCCATCTGGTGTCCAGAGTGAAGAATGCTTACATATAATTTTGAAAGTTTCACTGACCTTGCAAATATTAAACATTCACCCCTAAACATTTATTGAAAAGGTATAGATTTTAAAACATTTTTCATCATGTTTCTAAGAAGCATTTTAATTTTACAGAAAAATATTTTTATAGAAATCTTGAAAAGATAATACAGAGTCGCTGTGTACATATGATCCAATTTCTCCTTTTTAAAAACATCTTACATTATTTTGTATAATTGTTGAAACCAAAAAATCAGCTTTGGTTTTTTACTATTAAGTGCCTGTATTGAGAACCCTCAGACATCTTTTGTATTTCCCCAATACTCCAATATTTGCTTTTCTCCCAATATTCTTTTTTTTTTTTTTTTTTTTTTACCTAGGATCTGATCCAGGTAAGCCCATTGCATTCCCCATAATATCATCTTAGTGTTTTCTGGTTCATTCTTTTTAACCTTCCAATTATTATACTCTTCCACCATTATCAGTGAAATAGCAGTAAGACTGACCAAAATGTGAGTATCGTGTGTATATCTTAGATAATTAACTATTATATTCCTATGTGGTGATTTTCAAAGTTGAAAGGTCTTAAGAATTTTTGTGAAAGGCTAATAAGAAAACAGAATGCAAATATGTTGAGTGCATTTTTAAAAATAGAAATTTAAGAATGAAGTTTTCTTTTGGCAAGTGATCATTATTTTATCCAGTGATATGACATTTTTTGTTGTAAATTTAACTCCCAAATGCTGCTTTGTTTTGTCCACCTCTCTATTTTGTAATTGATCATAATCAACTTTAATTATTTTAATCTCATCCTCTTATGTGCTTAGCATAGATACACAAAGAAAAAAACGATTGTGAGTTAGATTTCTGTCCCTGTAATAAAATACTCAAAATGATCAACTTAAAAAGAGATGAGGTTTATCTGGCTCCTAGTTTTGGAAGTTCCAGTCCATGATCAATTGACTCCATGGCCTTGGGTTTGTGTTGAGGCAGCACACCATATGAGCATATGGCAAAGTAAACGCGCTCATCTTATGGCCAGGAAGCAAAGAGAGAGGAAGGATCTGAGGCCTTGCAATCCCTTTGAAGGACATATGTCCAATAACCTAAAGACTTCTCATTAGGCCCCACCCTTTAAAGGTCCTACTACCTTCCTATAGCACCACTCTGGGGAGCAAGTCTTTAAGACATGGCCTTCAGGGAACATGCAGGATCCAAACTATAGCATCATTTAGTTCATAAGTTCACTGCTAATCCTGCTAATGTGTTTTCAGTGTCTAACAAGGACCTTTGCCGAGAGGAAAAAACATCACCCCGGTCTCTTGAGGGATCACAGACTCTGAGTTTAAAATAAAGGCTTTGATTCATCACAAAAGATAAACCTGTCTTCTGCACCCTTGCCTTTCCTCTTCTCTGTGCATTTATTCTGTCGCTATTTTCTATGAGCAAACCTATAAGGATATTTTTAAAAAATGTCTCATGATCAAGTAGAAAAGTCAGATGGATTCAGTTGTAACACAAATAAGCAGATTGTCTCTAACTGTATCATGTAACTTAATTTCTAAATTCTGTGACCCTGTGAGAGAGACTCCACTGGTAGAAAAACAGAAGTGTTTGGTAATTTATTAGAATTTGCTTTTTTAAGAAAAAAAAATAACTGGAAAACCAAGTAAGTTATCAAGTGCTCTGGATAGAAGTAAGAATATATAGGAAGTTAATGATCAAAAAGATATTTAAATAAGTGAGGCACGGATGGGCTCATCTCTAATGCTGATTAAAAACCAAAACCTTTCTTTGAGGCAAAAAAGGAGCAGACCCCTCCGGACTCACTAAACAGACATAAAAATAAATTTTTTTGATAATTTAACTTGTGTTGAGGAGAGAGAGCACCAATCTACACTCGAAGAAAGAAAAATGTTGAATGTTTTAGTCTTTTCACTGCTGCAAGCAAAGCTCAGACTAGAACAATTTTAAAGAGGAAAAGCTTATTTGGGGACTCACGGTTTCAAAGTCTCAATCCACAGACGGCTGACTGCATTGGGGCCTGAGCAGAACATCATGGTGGAAGGGTGTAGAGGAGAAAAGCAGCTGGAAACAGGGCACTAGGAAGCAGAGAGAGACTAAGCTCAGATCACAAACACATACTGAGTGGCAGTCACCACTCAGTCAACCCTCAGGGACTAAACACACTGATGAGGTTAAGATCCTTCTAACCCAGTCATTTCACCTCTAAACTTTCTTGCATTGTCTCACACATGAGATTTTGGTGGACCTAATATTCAAGCCATAGCACTGAATTGATGCCTTTCTCTGAGTAGAGGGGAGCTATGCTTTGGGGGGGCACTGCTTGCCTGGTTGCAAGGCAGGAAGCTTACTGCATATAGCGATTTGGAAAGATAGAGATCCAGGTTTGGCTCAGTTTCAAAGTCAGGAGGGGTGATGTCAGCTGCAGAAGTGAGCTCATCGCTGATTGACTGGCTTTCAAAAGTGTGTTTATGGAGTGAGACCTTTGGTTACTGTCTGACTTGCAAATACAGATGGCTTCCCGGGCTGGATGTTACAAGCATGATCACCGACAACACTCGTCATCAGACTTAGAGCAGATTCTACAAATACTGACGTTAAGAATAGGAACAAGATTTGAACAGACACTTCAAAAAAAAAAATCCAGTGGCGAATAAGAAAGGTGGAGGGGCACCTTAGACGCTCTTAGAGAAATGCAAACTGAACCATAATGGCCTACTACTACACATGTTTTAGATTGGATAAAAACTAAAAAGAGCAATCATTATAAATAATGAAAAGAAGTGAAAAAACTGGAGTCCTCCCGCATTTAGTGGGGAAAAGCAATTACTTATGAGGGTCGATTCACTTTGGAAGACAACTTGACAATTTATTAAAAAGTAAACAAACATATGCCTTCAAGAGGACCCAAGCATTACATTTCTAGGTATTTTGTGGGAAAAAAAAATGAAAGCATGTGCCCACCCACAGACTTGTACAGTAATGTTCATAGTGACTTTACTTGTATTAACCCAAAAGTGAAAGCAGGACAACAGTTAACCAACATATATATAGGAAAACACTTAAGTTATGCCTATCTATGGAATATTACTCAGCAACAAAAAGGAAAGATCTATTGATACATGCAATAATATAGATGAATCTCAAAAACTTAATTATGCTTGATAAAAGACATACAAAGGGCTACATATTGCATGCTTCTATTTCTGTCAGTTTCTAGGAATGGAAACCAATTTTTATGAATTCAGAAAAATACCAGGATGTAAAATTAATACCCACACATCAATTGCATTCCTATACGTCAGGGATAAATCTATTGAAAGAGAAATTAGGAAAATTACCCTATTCATAATAACCTCAAAAAAGAATAAAATATTTGGGAATCAATCTAACCAAAGAGGTGAAAGACCTCTACAATGAAAACTACAGAACACTAGAGAAAGAAATTGAAGAAGACCTAAGAAGGTGGAAAGACCTCCCATGTTCTTGGATAGGCAGAATTAACATTGTCAAAATGGCCATACTTCCAAAAGCACTATTCAAATTTAATGCAATTCCTACTAAAATTCCCATGACATGCTTCATAGACATAGAAAGAGCAGCCATGAAATTCATTTGGAAAACTAAGAGGCCCAGGATAGCCAAAGCAATTCTTAGCAAGAAAAGTGATGCAGGAAGGTCACAATACCAGAATGTAAATTATACTACAGAGCCATAGTAAGAAGAATGGCATGGCATTGACACAAAGACCAATGGAACAGAATAGAAGACACAGAGACAAACCCACAAAAATACAGTTATCTCCAACCATACAATTTTTAGCAACTACAGAGAGTTTGCTTCCTTGCTTTACTTGGTTTCCAGAGGCCACCCGCATTCCTTGGCTACTGACCCCCCTAGGCCTCCTCTTTGAAGTCAGCAGTCCTGGGTCAAACCCCAGTCCTCTGTCCTCTGTGAGCTCTCCTCCTTCTTCTATCTTATCTAGCTCTTCTTCCCTCAACCACCTTTTAAGAGCTCACATGATTACATAAATTTCACCTGGATAATCCAGGCTCTTCAGTGAATTAGCAATCTTAATTGCATTCTCTTTGGGCATGACCATATGCACAGGTCCTGGGGTCAGGGTGTGAGCTGTCTGTGGGGTGGGCATTATTTTGTGTACCACAGGCAGCTTCACTTCATAACTACCGCAGCGCACGGTGGATGCACACAGAGCCTCATTCAGTTCCTCAACAGAAAATGGTGACGAAGCTCTTGGTTCTGTGCTTGCTCTTGTCCCAGTGCCTTCCAAGTCCTATCTCTCAGCCATCCCTTGGCCCCTTTACCTGGGAAGCTCTCCTTGTTTTTTTTTCTTCGTTATGGTAATTGCTGCTTCATCCTGGTGGTCATTTCTGACTTCTCTGACCTTCACACGCAGGCCAAATCCCTTTGCTTTGGCACAGTCTGCTCGTCCTTTTATTGCACGCCTCTCGCCACATCTCTTCCCTGGTGAAATGCCATTTTCATGTAGGCAAAGGAAATACTTGCTCCACCTTCTCTGGGGTCCCAGCAACCAGCTGAACGCCTGGGCAGAGAGCCGAGAACGCACAAGGAATTGGACAGCACGCTTTGCTTCTTATCTCAGCCCAGAGTGCCCCCTCTCCCTTGATTCCCTTCTGATCCCCTGGTCCTCCCCTGAAGCTGGCTGGCTGATTTCTACCCAGTGTTTAGGATTCAGCTCTAGTGTTCTCCCTGTTTGCAGGTTCTCACTGCCGGCCCAGGGATTCCTACAGCATCCCGAGGTCACTGCCTCATGTTGTAGGAGTCTTCATCCTCAGTTAGAGCTGGGGAACAGACGTATATTCATTACAGCCAACTACCTCCAGGGCCCAACACACTGGTTCAACAGTTCAACAAAAAGTGTCAATTAAAGGTTTTTTTTTTTTTTTTTTTTTTTTTAAGACACACACAAAAATAGCTCCTATTCATTTAAAAAGAGAATAAAGCATGAAGTTTTCTGAAACATATACATGCTCTCTGTGTGTTTTTTCAAATTGCTTTGTTTCATTTATTTCAGGGAAAGCATTTCTTGGACCCAAGATGTTAGAATAAAATCCATTACACTAGAAACTAATTTGACTGTCAAATTCCATGCCACCACAAGGGGGCAGGGCAGCATTGCACATGCCACGGGCCTGAGTATTACAAGTGTTTTCTATGTACTATAATAACACGCATACAATACAGCGGCGTGTTATATTCCATCTTCTTTCCCAAATAATCAATAGCTGTTAGTGTAGAATAAATCACTCATTACTGTTTTTTGCACCAATGAAGTTATGCAGGGGAACATTCTGGCTAAACTTTCATTCTGAGTCAACAAAATGGTGTAGTCACTAGCTTTGCTCTTTCTGCTTTTCTCCCCAGCAGGCAGGAGCTATAATTTGATGCATGCCTGCTATGGGCAGGGCTCAATCTTACAGGTAGATAATATCTATGATTCCTTAAAGGGACATTGAAGCTAAGAAATATCCACTACTTCATCTAATAACAAGTGGTAAAATTCAGAGCTAAAATTTTAAAACCACATCTTTAAATTTTTAAAATTCAAAATCACCAATATTTCTAATGAGCCATTCTGCCAGCATTGCTATTAATGTGTGTGCATGTGCGCGCGCGCGCTGTGTGTTTTTTATTCCATGTGGTCCTGTCTTCCTACAGTTTTGTTTCTGAAAGATAAAGTTAAAAAAAAAAACAAAAAACGATACAAACAACAGACTTTTTTTGAACCCAATCAAAAGCTCAAGTTGGACTTCCTATCACTGTCCCAACCCAATGCCAACACTCTAACATTCTTCAGCCCCACTAGGATGGACTAAGCCAGAGAATTTCCTGTGGCTTCAGAGGTAAAGATGATGCTTGAACTGGTAACTTGAGAACTCTGAAGTCAAAGAGCAAAGATATCTGAAATTAAGTCAGCAAAGATGGGAAAACTATCACTTTTTAAAGCTATTCTACTTGGACCTTGTCAAGTTGGGAAGAGTTCTCTTAGGAACAAAGACAGTACCTAATAACTTTGATACCCAGGCATTCCATACTACAGGTTAGGTGTAAGATTTTTAAAGAAAAGCTTTAGAGATGATTCTAAAAGTCACTAGAGCCTAAATGACGTTTGACTGATCATGTCCCAAACCTCCATAGATTAGTAGCCACTACCTATGGTGGGCACCACTTTATAGAGATTCTGAAGTTTGGCTTTGTACTTTTGGTGCAGAATACTCTCAGCATCTTCAGAACTTAAACAACCAGGAGAAATAATTTGTATACTAGAAGATATCAAAGAGATTGATGGTTTACTTCTGTGATTCTGAATTATAAGAGGGACATAGACAAATTTCTTTGCATCACGGAGTTCACCTCTGAGCCAAACTCCATCCCTTTAATTTTTTTTGTTTTATTTATTTATTTTTTTAAATTTTGAGATGGATTCTAAGTTGCTTAGGACCTTGCTAAGTTGCTGAGGCTGGCCTTGAACTTTTGATCCTCCTGCCTTAGCCTCCCTCATTGCTGGGATTACAGGCATGAGCCACCACATCCAGCAACACAGATGAATTTCAACTGTTTCCAGAAGGTCAAGTCTGTCTCAGGGACCATAATGACTGCCCTCACTTGAGACAAGAACAAAAAGATGCTACAAGTTCAGCACTAACATTCTAAGAAGTAGTTCAAAAAGACTTGCTTTTAAGGGTCAATCAGATATCTCCATGTACTTATAGTCTGTCTTCTTTGGAAGCCCAAGTTTAGCTTCTCTTTGGAAGTACATTCCCCCAACTCAGATGTACACACAGAGCAAATACAGGAATGTATTAGGAAGTTAATATTTGCAGAAATATATTATTAACTAATAAACTAATGTGTCAGGTAGCTTCATTAGTGGGTGAGAGAAGAATAATTTCTACACACTGAGACATTTATTTACTGAAGAAGCTTGCATTTATAAAATTTAATACATGTCTCATAAAGGATCATCAATTAAATGTGTAAGTTTAAGATCTTACAACATAAAATTCACAAAGTACTAATTACAGATTAAATAAATATTCCAGAAGGCATAGATGTTGCTCTTTTTCAAGAAAACACTATTTTATCTAAAAACTTTTATCTTAAAAGATGAAAAAAGCACTTTAATTAGCTCTTGAATTCTCTGAGCCTTTCCATGATATAATAAATTCTTAGTAAAATATTAACTCTTCTTGCTTTCATGGGATAGAAATGAGTCCTTAATTTTAAAAGCAATATGAAGCCAGGCACTATGATGTTAACCTGTAATTCCAGTGACTCAGGAGCCTTGAGACAGGAGGATTGCAAATTTTAGACCAGCTTCACCAACTTAGACCCAGTCTCAAAAAAAAAAATAAAGTTAAAATTTAAAAAAAAATTAATTAAAAGGATTGGAGACATAGCTCAGTGGTAGAGTGCCCTTGGGTTTAATCTCCAGTACAAAAAAATTAATTAATTAATTAAAAAATGTAAAAGCAATAGGAATCTCTCTTCCACTCCCAGGAGTAGCTTGATATATAATAATGGAACCCAAGGTACCCAAAGCGGAATGATTTCAGGCATGCTGTGGAAGTGGAGATGCCCGTCACCATCCCTTCTTCAAGAAGAGGTGACACTAGTAGTATGACACTAGGAGAAAACTGCAGGAGGCACAGAGGGGCAGCATTGGTCCACGCAGGTACTAGAAGTCTACCAAGTGTCCAGAAGAAACTTCTAGATGACACTGTAGTTTGACAAGAGTTCACCAACTCTTGTTGAACCAGCATCCAAGGAAATGTGGCCCAACTTTTGAAACTTAAATGTGTCCTAAAGAAAAGTCCAAGTAGGAAGGATTCATGGATTATTTTCAGAAGTGAAGCCTTGCTGCATTGGATATTCATGTCAATGATCCTGCTTCGTGCCTCCAGCTTCGAGCCAGTTAATGGCGCTCATCCAAAACAGGGGACTTTGCCATAGTGAGTGTTTAAATAATGCCATACTATGGAGGGAAAATAAAATAATGAACCGATGTTTCCTTCCACATCATTAGCATTGGCTTGAATAAATAAAACAAGGCAAAACAAGATCCTGAACACCCTCTGAAGATGTCTTCTTCACTATCCTTAGCCTGGGATTAATAAACATAGGGACTCAGAGTCATGAAAACATTATTTCTGGGAAAACAACCCCTCTCCTTCAGAGCCATTGTAGATACAAAGGTGAACACCATCATGGGCCAAAGGATTGTCCCAGGGGTTCCTCATCCTGATGAAAATAGTTAACAATTTTGATAGGTTTCTGGTGAAAAACTGCAATTGCTATCGACCTTGTAAGATTTTGGGCAAAAAACTGTCCACTAATGACTTTCAGTTTTCCTATTAGTAGCCCCTAGAATGATCTGGAAGGACCAAACCTCAGGGTCCAAGCCAGTTCTCTAATCAACTCCATTACACACACAATAGCTTTGCTGATTAGCCGTTCCACTACTGTTCAGAACTGCGTGTTCTAAACAATACCTGAGCATCTTCATGTGAAAAATTCTCTCGTTTAATATTATCCTCGTTTATGCTTAAAACTGCTCGCCTCAAGAAAATGTGTTCCAGCCCACCCGCAGCCCCTGCGACTGGGCGGCTAGAGACCGCCTGCCCGCTGGCGACCGCGGGCTAGACCCCAAGGCGCGGCCCAGCAGGTGCAGCACAAGGACTCTAGGAAGAGGTCTCTAGCCAGGCCTTCATGAAGTAGCGAACCAGGAGCTGAAACCAACCAGAGACAGACCAGTCCCACCCCTCCCTTTGGACACTCCGGCAAGGAGCCTGGGGCCTGCCATAGCAGAGAGGTGACGTCACTGGAGTTCGCCGATGGAATTCCTTCCCAGTGGAATCCACTTTAGCAGCTGTGTGACTCCAACCCCCTCCAGATACAAGCAGCCAGGAAACCTCGGGAATCTCCCTGGGGGCGTGTCTGTAGGGAAGCAGAGGGGATTCCCGATCCCCAAGTCCCCTTACCACCAGCGGCGACACCCAAGTTCTTAGCCGCCAGTTTCCGGGGGCAGGCCCACCAAAGGGGTCCAGAAAAATTAAAACTGTTGGTCCCCAGATCACCGCACCACAGCACTGGGGCTTAGATGAATGACGAAGAGAGCGCTCAGTTGCTCGGGAATTAGGACACGCGGTGGGGCTGCAAGTGTAACTGGTTCTTTGGGGAACCGCCTCCGGTGAACAGGACCTGGCTGGCTGGCTGGCAAGAGGAAGGGGGGGAGGGGCAGGAGAAGTGAAATGGCTCTGGACTAACAGGACTGAGAGACTCTCAGGAGCCGCCTTACAGGAATTGCTATCAGCACGTAGAGGGCAGAAGCTCGGCGTGGAGGGCACAGCTCCGCCTACTGGAAGAGAAGAAAATGGATCTCTAAGACTTCAATTTTCTTTTCTCTCTTTGTTCTTTTCTCCCCTTTTCCTTCTTTCTTTCTTTCCTGTTTCAAGTTTTATTGTTCTTTCCATTCTCCTCTAATCTATCTCTCTCTCCTTCTTTCTTTTTAAGAGCACCTTCCTTCCCCTACCCCCCAGCTTTCATCCCAAGCATTA
>NW_025999894.1:3942268-3966594 GCF_001458135.2 Marmota marmota marmota | reverse complement strand
CCACCATTTGACCCAGCTATCGCCCTTCTCGGACTATTCCCTGAGGATCTTAAAAGAGCGTACTATAGGGATACTGCCACATCAATGATCATAGCAGCACAATTCACAATAGCTAGACTGTGGAAACAACCTAGATGCCCTTCAATAGATGAATGGATTAAAAAAATGTGGCATTTATACACAATGGAGTATTACACAGCACTAAAAAATGACAAAATCATGGAATTTGCAGGGAAATGGGTGGCATTAGAGCAGATTATGCTAAGCGAAGCTAGCCAATCCTTAAAAAACAAATGCCAAATGTCTTCTTTGATATAAGGAGAGCAACTAAGAACAGAACAGGGAGGAAGAGCATGAGGAAAAGATTAACATTAAATAGAGACGAGTGGGGGGAGGGAAAGGGAGATTGAAGGGAAATCATATGGAAATGGAAGGAGACCCTCAATGTTACACAAAATTACATATAAGAGGTTGTGAGGGGAAAGGGGGAGAAACAAGGGAGAGAATTGAACAACAGCAGATGAGGTAGAGAGGGAAGATGGGAGGGGAAGGGAGGGGGGATAGTAGGGGATAGGAAAGGTAGCAGAATACAACAGTCACTAATATGGCATTATGTAAAAATGTGAATGTGTAAGCAATGTGATTCTGCAATTTGTATTTGGGGTAAAAATGGGAGTTCATAACCCACTTGAGTCAAATGTATGAAAGATGATATGTCATGAGCTTTGTAATGTTTTGAACAACCAATAAAAAAGAAAAAGAAAATGTGTTCCAAAGGCGAACACTTAATAAAATTCACAGAGCAACTGTGCCTACAACCCCACTGTCATGCTAGAATACTGATGCTGATTTTCTTTTCTTTTCTGCTTGCTATCTTCACTGAGATGTGTTCATTTTTAAACTTCGCATTTGTCGGTTTCTTGGAGTTTATTTCTTCCTATTTCAGGCAACAATTACTATGTTAAGATCTTAACAGGGATGTGTATGATATTGTACGTAACCCCCAAAAGTTCTAACCAAGGGGGGAAAAACAAAGAATATTGGAATTATTTTAATTTCTTTATTTTTCTGATAATCACTTATGATTTATTATGCAAGCTTATATTTACTGTTGCCAGAAACCATAGTAAGGGCAAAAACAAGACTTTCACCTTTATTGTATACTCTGTATTACTAAACGTTGGGGATGTTTTTCTTATGAAATGGTTTTAAAACCTTTCTATATAAATCGAAAGCCATTTTCTGGTTGTATCCAACTGCTTTCTGAACCCGGCCAGAAGTAGATCATTTCCTAAGAGAATGGTGAGACTAGTTCTCAGCTAAGAGGACAGCTAGTTCCACCAGCATATAGGGACACTGCATGGGGTTAATGCTTTCAATGTCCTAGGGAGCATTAAAAACCTCCTTCCAGTTGGAAAAGTCCTATATCTCCTTTTGCTTTGGGTTCCTTCTGGAATGGCTATCAGCTTATAGCCAACCAGCAAACAGGAATCCTGAATGGGAAGAACACAGTGCTGGGTTCTCTTATTTGACAATGTGGTGAGTGAGGGTCTGTCTTCTCACAGAAATCTTCAGGGAAAGAAGGAAAACTGGGGCAGCTGTTTTGGCTGGCGGGGCAGGAGGGAACTGCTTCTTCATTTCAACAGTAACTTTATTTCCCTTCCACAAAAGGTCAAGGAATATGTAACAATTTTTCTAGAACCAGATTTGGACTTTGGTAGGAGACAAAGCTGGCCTGGAGCTACTTAAATCCTTCCCCAAATGACTCTCAGGAAGGGGGTCATGGTACTCCAACCTTTGAGAGAAGAGAGGTACTATGAAGTGAGCTTTCCAAGGTTAAGGGTGTTGAAAGGGCCTCAGTGGATAGAGAGAAGGGCTTGCACACACCTGGAACTTGAGCAGGAGAGTCCAGCCTGAAGTTCCTTCATGAGCCCCAAGAGAACACCCGTGCTAGGCTTCTCTCATCACGTCCTCTAAGTCATTCTCTGACTTTGGCCACAGCTTTAATGATGAGTTGCAAATGAGCAGGTGCATCTTGGTACCACTGGCCTCAAGACCAGATGGTATTCCCGTTGCCCACCTTGGGGTTTCGCTGTGACACTGCAGCAGAAACTAACATGGTGTCCATCATGTCCACCCTGGAACTCTAGGAGACTTAATGTCACATGAGATGATCCTTAGAACAAAGGTAGAAAGAAGCAGCAAGTAACAGACTCTCCTTCCTCACTGAATGATTGACTCAAAAGCAGGTGCCACACACTCCTCAGCAGGTCCCACTGGACGGAACGCCCAGTCATGCTGGCATTAAGCAACTCGGTGGGGCATCCTTATTTTGCTTCTTTCTTGCTTTCTCTCACTATCCTTGTTCTTCTCTCCTGCTTTGTGGTCCCAGGTCCCAGTGGCTGATAGAGCTTCTGTTTGCTGAGTAGTGCTAGAGCTACATCCTGGAGAAACAGAGAACTCTAAGCCAGCAAAGAAATTGTCCACACTGGACATTTCTCATTCTCATGTCCTACGAGACACCCTTTCATACTCCACCCCCACCACCTCATAAAGCACTCTTTTCCCAGCTGATCACAGAAGGAAGAGGCAAGCAGGACTGAGGAGGCTTCATGTCACCAGAGGGATAACTTCAGTAACCTAGCTGGGCGAGGGAAGGCGCACTAACATCAACTATATCCAGACGTGTGAATCCTACAGAAGCCTGGAGATTCCAGCTTCAGAGTTGGAACAATGTTTGCTACCTTAAAGTGACTGGAGAACTGTCCAATTTGTGGGCAGATACCCAAGGACCTGTCCAACATTTCATCCAGAGTAAGGGAAAGGTTATGTCCGTGGATGGGTTTTTAAGGGGCGGTAGAAAATGAAAATAAAGTTCCACTTGCTTATGCATTATTGATCATGGTTAATTGACACAGATTACTGGGTAATACATGGCTTACTTAATATTGCTGAGATTTTGAGTAGCCAGCTTTCACAATGCATTAATAAACCTTACCCCTTTAAAATAATGGTAAATAAGATCATGCGGTTTAAAGGATCTAGCAAAGGACAAGATTTATTCCAGAAAAACACGCTTCTGCTTCACAGGATGCTCTCCAATTCCATTCATTTACCAGCAAATGCCATAATTTTATCCTTCTTTACCCTTGAGTAAAACTCCACTGTGCTCATATATCACTTTTTTTTTTATCCGTTTGCCTGTTGATGGGGACCTGGGCTGGTTTCACAATTCATCTATTGTGAATTGTGCTGCTGTAAACCATGGCATGCTTGTATCACAGTAGGATACTGATTTTAGTTCTTTTTGATATAAATGAAGGAAGGGGACAGATGGGTGCTATGGTGGTCCCATTCCCAATTTTTCAAGTAATCGCCCTACTGCTTTCCAGAGTGATGGTACTAGTTTGCAGTCCCACCCACAATGTGTAAGTGTACCTTTCCCACAACTTTGCCAACATTTATTCTTGTGTTCCTGCCAACATGTATTCTTGGTAATCACCACTTTGACTGGAGTGAGAAGAAATCCTAGTGTAGTTTTGATTTGCATTTCCCTGATTGCTAGAGATGTTGAACATTTTTTATTTTCATGTAGTCCTTGGCCATTTGTATTTCTTCGTTTGAGAAGTGTCTCTCTAGTTCATATATCCATTTATTAATTGGGCTCTCTGGTTTTAGGTGTTCCGTTTTTTTGAGTTCTTATATATGCTGGACATCGATCCCCTGTCTGAGGAGCTGGTGGCAAAGATCTTCTCCCAGTCTGTAGCTCTCTTTTTAACGATCCTGTTTCCTAGGCTGTGTGGAAGCTTTTTAACGAGATGTCATCCCAGTATTGATTATCAAATTTATTTCTTGTATTTTAGAATTTTTTTCTTTCATATGCATAAGCTATACCAATATAAGGAAGAAAAAAAAAGGGAAATCTCATGAAAATAGAAGAGTTGAGGAAGAAGATTGAGGGGGAGGAAAGAGGCGAGGAAAAGGGGAAGAAGGTGGAATGAATCCAGTTGAGCTTTCCTATGTGTACATATGAATATAGCACAGTGAATTTCACCTTTATGTGTATTCTTAATGCAATAATTAAAAAAAAATAAGCAGGAGAAATAGCAGTAGAGGAAAGAGAACAGGGGAAGGGAGGAGAGGGGAAGGAAAGGCAAAGTACTGGGAACTGAATTAGAGCAAATTGTATTCTATGCTTGGATGATGATCATGTCCAGATGAATCCCAATATTATGTACGACTATAATGAACTAATAGGAAAAAAGAAAATCTGGCTTCCTTTCTGGGTGACTATGGCCCACCCAAAGAAAGCAGCCGACAGGTGGCGCCATTGCGCCGAAAAGAAGGCGCCCCTGGGGGAAGTGGTGGCTGGCTGCTGTGGGGCTGGAGGAGCAGCTGCCTTTCAAGCTTCCAGTCGTCCCCTTGGCTACGCGCCAGAAAGAGGAGGGAGCTGCACAGGATGACGCAGCAGCCTTGATTTCTAGCTGTTCCAGAATTTTCCTCCTGTTTGAGCATTTGACTTTGCCTTCTTTAAGTTCTGTTATTTTGTGAATTGTGGCTCAAGGAACTGCTGCTATTAATGCTCATCTTGTTTCTGTGCTAAGGAGCCAACAGAGTCCCTTTGGAGCCCTGCCCTTGCTTTGATTGTCATCTGGGTTTGGGCAGCAATGATTGTCATCTGGGTTTGGGCAATTCACGACAAATAAAGGGCGGTTGGGTGAAATGTTAGGAACTTTGGGGAAAATAGTAGGAGTTATGCAAAGACATAACCCCCCGTGGCTCCCCTTTATTCTTTGCTCTTGGTGTTCTTCTCATGCCTTCGTTTCAGAATAAAAGTCACCAAATTAAAAAACAGAATCAAAAACAAAAACAAAATAAAACACTTCTCCAGTGGTACCTTTAAAACAGACAGACTCTTTAAACGATAGCATTTAAATATGTATCATTGCCTTTCTACTAGGAGATGAAACCAGAGACTAGTTCTCCTGATTTCATTAAAAATTCACTGCTTTCCCTTCGGAGGCAGGCTTGGACTATTCTCTGCCCTGGTCCCTTCCCCTCCCCAGGGCAGTTTAATTTAAGTCTATTGCTCTTCTTTGTTTCCTCCCACACTGTGGAGAAGTGTTGCTATGAGGCTGCTGAGCAGCTGCCGCGCCTGTCCCCAGAAGTGGCTGCTTTCCAACAGTGGGCAAAGCGAGTTCTGTAAAGCTGGTTTTTCAGGGTTTCCTAGGAAACTCGTGATGCTGGTCCAGTTTGGATTTGACATGGCAATGAGAAGATGAAGTCCAACTCTGGCAGGATGGGGAGTAGGGGCCAGGGAACTGTGGAGGCTACTTGCATACTAGTTTGCTTCATTTTTGTTTTCAAAGTCTATAATCAATTCAACTTCGGGGGTTGCAAGAATCCAAGCAACCGGAGTAGCAGGGCTGGACTGAAGTTCATGGCCTCCCCCACCCATTCACAGTGACCTAAATGGACACTCATTAAAAATGAGAAAGAAATGAAATCCAGAATGTTTCCCTTTCTAAACTTACGAAGCAAAACAGAAGTTGCAGCTGCTATCTATTCCAATATATAAAATACCAAATTGGGACAATTCAGCTCTCACCTTCTTGTAATTCACTTCTTCTATTTAAACTGAACAGAGAGATAAATATATACTCAGTGCTGAGTTAGATTTTGAGAAGACAGATTAGCATGAGTGTATTCCTTGTTTGAGCTTAGAGGTTAGGGAAAGAAAGGACACTAAAAACCAGACTAATATAATGGAAAACTTAGGAACTTTTGAGGACCCTTGAGCGACTCTTTCTCCTAAGGGCATGCTATTTCTCACCAGAAGTTTCTAGTATGTCTACTGGTGCATGACACTTGCTAAGTGCTGGAAGGAAGTTATCTAGAGTTGGTTCTAAAAACCATAGTCTACATGATGCCCAACAAAAAGTGCTGAACAGCCTGTCAATTGGCTACATGTTACTCAGTAACTCAGGATCCCAAAGGAATTTCACTGCAAGGTCTGACTGCAGATGAAGTCAACCGGATGTTTTGTAAATATATGAATGTAACTAATAAGCTTGTCCTGACTCTAAGAACCTTCACTCTAAAGGGATAGATGCTACCCAGAAACACTATAAAAAGAGAAATTTGAACAATTGCAGAAACACATTAAAATTAAAATTTTACAAAGGTGACAGCTTATGAATTTATTATTATTGTCTTTATTGCTATCATATTTCCACTCTTTTTACAGCACTTTTTATTACACCCATGAGATTTATTTTGGCATCTGCCTCCAGGGACTGCCAATATACTTTTACAAATAATTCATGTATTTCATTTTCAATACTTAAATCATTAAAAAGTAAACTTTTATATTTCTCATGAGATTGGATTTCTGTTATTTATTTCTTTCAAAAAAAAGAAGTAGATATTTATTTTGAATTGAGTTCAAAATAAGAGAAATCCAGACTTGATAGCTTTGATTGGTAGATTTGTAAATACTGACTTTTTCCCATAATCCTATGACTAATTTTTTTTTCAAAAAACAATAATAGAAGAGAAAAAGAGTTAATTACCATTGAAATCTATTGCATGTTCATGTAGGGAGAGTCATATCACCTTTTTATTTCTAAGAATTGATCAGGGTTATTTGTTTTCTCCTTGTTCTTTTCCTCTTCCTCCTTTTAAAACTCACAGTACTCCCTTAGGGATTGTCTGAGTCCGCACACGTAACTTAGCCAGAGTTGAGAAACTCGGTGAGGATGTGAAAGGTTTCCTCATAGGGGCCTCAGAACTCTTCCCTGCCTTCTTTCTTCCAGCCAACTCCCATGGCCTACATCCAAAGGTTGTAGCCATGGCACTTGGCAGATCACATTCTTATAAATTGTTTTAAAGCAGGCCAGAAACTGTGTGGCTTCTGGTTTGTAAATATGTACAGTCAGCTCTGCTTGTTTTGAAATGTGAATTGGTTCCAATGTGATTGGTACATTGAAGACCAATTTGAGGATAGCACAATTTTTCATTTGCTCGTGTACATTTTAATCCATGAGAAACACTAGGTAAACAGAAAACTAAATGGAGCCACCAAACAATACGGATGCACGTGGCTCCTAGGACTGTGAGGCACTCTCTCCTATAGCTGGTGTGACAGCTTTCTGTCTGACTTCAGGGAACACAACTTTCACCACTTAACGGTAACCCACAGCCTCCCGTCTCCACAAGCAAACACCAGGCGCCATATTTATTGTAATATTTAAACATTTCTTAACCCATGAACATGTGTAAAACTGTGCTACCATTAGATTCCTTTGTGTCATTGATAACTTTTATATGTGTTGTGCCCCAAAGCCAATTTATCCAAAGACCTGTGATTTTAATTATTGGATATTACACTGAGTGGTGACTTTTTAGGTTGCATTGTAGCAGAGATGATGACACATAAGAGCTGATTAGCCAAAAGATGGGTAGGGAGTGTGCAATCAGTACTAAAAGAGACTGGCAAGAAGACACTCACCTACAATCTGTATTTTAGCATGAACGATGTTGGTACTCCCTGCAGACCAGTAAGAACAATCTGTATGCATTAGCAATCCAATCTTCATGGCAGACCTATTAAATAAGCACTGTTGTATAGAAAGAATGTTTCTGCCTTCTTCTGATGTTTCTCATGAGAAAGAATGCATACATAGAACACTTGCACCTTCTCACAACTCAGGTTGTCAAATGTGTGTGCTCCTTCCTGAGCCCTAAAGGGTTCACTTGAATTTCTTCCCATCCATCCTGTCCTCTTCATTGCACACCCCTTTTGGAATGCTCTATTGCTCTAGGCAAACTCAGCATCTCTCCCATGGATACACAGTTAGTTCATGGGAAGCATCCTACTTCTTTATTTTTTGAAATAACTTGGAAGAACAGGGAAATTCCCAAGGAGAAACAGCTCGTACCTCTTCTAGCATGTGGACTCTTCAGAAGACTTCTCACATGTCCTGTGCCCCAGGTACAAGGCTCCCCCACCTACTGTGCCCCTCACTTGAGGGAATCCAATTATATGCCCTCCTAATAGCACTTTGGAGGCTCTTCGGAAGGTTTGAGGAGAGGTGGATGGGGGTATCTCTCATGCCTAGGATAGAATGGGATGAGACCCATGTATTATTATCCAAATATTTCCTCTCCTTACTCTCTTGATCCTTTTATATTTTCAGAGTAGACAAGGAAAATCAATGGCAATGAAACAAGTTTGACAAACCCATTCAAAATCTTCACATTGTGATCTGGGACTTCCTGATAGGCCCTATCTCTCCATCTTTCTAGAACAGGAAACGTATGAAGAACTAGGACGTCAATTCCCAGGTACCCTGGAAGATTTAAGTAGAGATAAAGAGAAATAAAGAATAAAGAAAGAATTAGAGTGCTGAATATACCCATGAAGAGGTTTTTGCTGTGGCTGAGAACTATCGCTTGGGGCCATGGGTTTGGTATGTGGGAAGAACATTCTTAAGTTGGTGGTTATAAAGGTTTACATTAGCCCAAGAAGATTTTTTACCATCGAGACTTTAGCTGCTGAGGACAGCCATCAAGTTTCAGTGTATGGTGCTTCTTATGGTGGCTTCATCCACATGGTATGCACAATATCAGGAACTCAGAGGCCCCATCCAAGGTCATGACCCTGAGCAATGGACAGCTTCTGAAGGTGTCCAGGACATATGGCCTCAGTCTGGCCATGCAGGCTATATACATGGCATTAGTCAAGCGATAGCAGGTCCACAGGGGCCTCAGAAGATGCAGGACACACAGGCTGTCTCCCAGTGTAGTTGCCAGTTGTATGTGGGCCTCAGCAGAATCAGGGTGGAAAGCCTCCATGTCAAGTCCCTGTAGCAAGATCCAGACTATAAAGTGTAGATGCTAGGTCTAGACAATACTAGAACAGCCTGAAAAAAAAAAAAAAACTGAGAAAGAATCAACCTGGTGATTGCCAACACTAGCTCCAGAATCACCTCCCAACACATTATCTTATGCTGGTTCTGAACCAGGGAGGAAATCTTCCCTAGAAAGCCTGTGTCTTGCATATAAGTAATTCAAAATCAGGACACAGCAGGAAGGGTGACTTTGACACAGAATTGAAAATGTTAATGCCTTCACTTAGAGTGGATGCAGAGGGATGCATTGTGGAAACATGAGGATCAAGGGATAAAGGGAAATCAACAGGGTTGGGATATATATATTCCAGAAACACACAGACAAAGATATGGGGGCAGGGACTGCACCACTACAAAATCTTAAAGCTGGCAAGACCCAGTGATGTCTAAGAGAATAGTGACAGCAGGTGCTGGGTGCCAAAGGAACTGTTTGCAGGGAGCTTGCTTCCAATGGAGCAAAGTAGCATGTTGGAGACTCTGAGCAGTGGCTATGAACTGAGAGCTATTCTGCTAAAGATAAAACCAAGACAGCCTTCCTCAGCTCAGAGAACACTGGGTATCTTCTTCAGCTTTTGACAATGACAAGATTTCAGTTCTGGAAGCAAAAATATTTCCAGGGCGAATCTCCAGAGGCTGAGGACTATCTTGGTCTTGTTTTCTAAATTTGCTGGTGATAATTATGTGAGCTTATTTCTATTGGATTTTTTTTTTCAAAATGTCATGGGCATCAGTCTTGGTGAAGAACTAATTTAACTTCTAAATCCCTGAAGAACCTTTATGGATACTTGATAAAAACAGCTCAGGCTGCAGCTGCTGAAGGAAAATGGACTCTATATTGGTGTTATTATTGGTCCGTTAGCTAAGTTTGAGCAGCAGAAGAAGTAGGGTTCCATCTGTTTTAGAATATATATATATATATATATATATATATATATATCTGTGTGTATGCACATGGATGTGTGTGTGGTCTTTGATTTACAAAAATTAATTTGCAAAGGAGACAGAATTTGATGGGCACTTGCTTTTTATGAACACCAACATATTGTCTACAAAATTTAAATAACAAGGGGACCTACTATTTGAAATGACTCCCTTTTGGAATTTCTAGTTGGGAAACTCTTATTATTGAATCACAGGTTATACTTCAATCTCTTTCAGTGTCCTGATAGACGACATTGGACTGTGTTAGTGGACATAGTTCTGGGTGAGAAAAAGATAGGGTGAGAATTTTCAATCTTGGGTAAAATGGCACCTTAAAATCCATCTATTTAACATTCACTTATGATCATTTTAGAAACTCCTGAATATTAGCTCTCCATTGGGTCTTTTTGTGATCTAGTGGAGGTATAGCTGATACTAGGAGAGTCAAAGTAGCTGGACATAAGACTGTCCTAAAAAAATCACTGCTCTCCTCCTGCAAAGGGATGGCCACTTCCCTCACATACAGTAAGCTCAATGACTAAGCACACTGGGGGAATACCTCAGACACCCCGGAGGAATGATATGGAAAAATGAATTTCTCAAAGCTTTGAAGTTTCCCCAACATGAAGATTACTGTCCCTCTCTAGCCCTTAATTTCTGTTCTACCAGGAGAAACACAATTATTCATTTGATCAGTAAATTTGAGGACACACTAACTTCAACTCTTCCTCTTTTCTTACCTTCTTCTCCTACTCTTCCTAAAAGAAGTTAGGAAATGAGGATCCTCCATACCCTAGGTCTAATCTTGGAGGTCTTTGTCTCCCAGGTACAGTTTGGCATGAGGTTAAGTGTCTCGGTGTCAGATACATATATCAGGTATTCTTGGCTCTGATACTAATTTACCTTCTCAACTCAGTCTTTTCCATTAATCCAAGTGAAAATGTAATTCCAATGGCTCCTTCTTTCTGATATTTTTTTTCCTCAGAACATGAATGAGAAAGAGGGATATTATTTATTAAGCCTCCCAAATTTCCAATCAAATGATATGATTCCAGTTTTCAGATATGAAGATTGGTGTCTTTGAGAGCGAAGAAGCTAGCCATGTTCATTCACATAACCAACAAAGGAAAGAAGCCCATATTTTATGAAAAGGCAGTCTGGCTGGATTATCTGAATTCTTAGTCACCTTGCTGATTTTCTGTTCTTTCTTCCTTCTGAGACTAAATATATACTTTATTTCTTGTTAAATAAAACCATCTTCTTTTTTTTAGTTAATGAAGAACCTATTTGGTAACAAACCAAATAAATACCATGGGTAGTTGATCTTAGAGTGCTTTGTCCTTCTGAGACAATCTAGAAAGAGAGTTTGAGAAAGTGTGACAGGGAGAAGGGCTGGGGGAACAAGACAAAGGGATAGACAGGGTGGACTCACTGCGAATCTCTGTCTGCGCTCCTTACTCTCCGTGGTGAGGAGATGATCTTGAAAAAGTGCCAAACTTTCTAATAGTAGCTTACATGGTACACAGGAGGGGAATAAAGTATTTAGTTAAGTATATATGCTAGTAATTAGTTTTATTTATTTATAGTCATTGATAAAAGAAGGCTGTAGGACATCTCGATCATGGATATACATTTGAAAGAACTTCTCTTTATGGTATATGCACACTTTCACGCACTGAATGAGCTATTTGAAAACTTTCAACCTCTTAAAGGAAATTTAAAACATTTCCATCCCATGGAGTTATTTATGCCAAATATCTCCTTAGAAGTCTATCAACTAGAAACCACTAAAAATTGAATAAGGGGTTTTTTTTTTCTTTACTCTTGGTGCAGAAGAGTGGTTTCAGCAGTTACAGAGCAGGGCTAAGAAATGTCTTTCTAAAGTAATTAGTATGGTTGTTAAGTATTCCTGCTGCTTTGGGACTAAAAGTGGAGAGAAAGTCTCAGAATGCAGCTCACATCTAGTGATTTAGAAAGACGCTTGGCAGAAGATAGGATTGATGAAGTAGAGCTGCATTACAAAATATCTAACTCATTATACACATGCATACTTTCTAAAGTTCTAGATCTCTCTAATTATGTGCAGGTTTGGGTTTTTAAAGAACATCAGGAGATTTTAAGAAGGGTTTCAATGATGTTTTCTTTTAAAATTTCTCTGATGCTTTTGAATATCTGTGTCCAATTAGTGATAAGACAGTCCAGAAATTAATAAAAACAAACAAATAAAAAATATCCATTCCAGAGCTGGGGATATAGCTCAGTTGGTAGAGTGCTTGCCTTGCATGCATAACACCCTGGGCTCAATCCCCTGCATGTGTATGTGTGTGTGTGTGTGTGTGTATCTATATCTATATCTATATCTATCTATCTATATCTATCTATCTATCTATCTATCTATCTATATATATCTCCATTCCATTCTTTTTTTTCTAAAGCTTCTTATGATTGGATTGATTAATATATTATGTATGCATCTGCTAATCAAGCCAACTGTAAGAGACTCTTTAGCACATTTTCTATTGTTTCAATTCCCTGCCCCCCCACGTACAGTGAGAGAGAGAGAGAGAGAGAGAGAGAGAGAGAGACCTTCAACAATCTATATAATATGTAGGCTTTGAATCTGTATTAAGAAAATGACACATTTTACTATCTGTCAAATCTCTTTTATACCAAAGAATAATTCTTGCACTTATTATTTGTAGTTTGAATTATTTGAGCTCCTCACTAGGAAAATGTGAAACATATAGGTAATTGTTTTATATTTCCATTAGTGCATATCAGTTATATATAATATTGGAGTCATTTTGACATACTCATACAAGCATGGAAAAATATTTGTTCCACTTCCACCCCCGTTTCTTCCCATTTCCCTTGCCTCCTCCCTCAGTCTATTTCCTTCCCTCTACTCTACTGGTCTTCTTTCTATTTTTTTTATAGTTTTTTTTTAACATAGCACTTTATTGATATATACAGGTGAAATTCACTGAACTGTATGTATACATGGCTGACTGCTACTTAATAGGAAAACACTCAGGCTTGTCTAAGTTGTAAGATTCAGCCACCCTGACTCCAGGGAAGGAGACTCTCAGAGCTCATGGGATCTGAATTTGCTGTCTTGTTTCTTCCCCAGGTCCCAGGGCCCCTCCACCTGTGTGCTGAGGAGAAAAGAAACCTACAAGGTGATTACAGTTCTGCACTCTACAAACTTGATTCTATCTAGGGGGAAAAAAAGACATTTGCCCGGTAATACCAACACTTTTCTAAGAGAAAAGGAGTCTTCCAGAGAACATGAATTGGCCATGCTGTGGTTTCAAGGGACCCCCAAATTTAGAGGTTGGAAATTTAATCTCTGATATAAAAATGTTGAAAGATAGAGCCTCAGAAGAAACCATGAGGCTGTGAGAGTTCTGTCCTCATATTAATCCACATATGCCACTATTGCCAGAGTAGGTTAGTACTGTTATCAAAGCAGGTTTGGTCCCCTACTGTGCACTGGCTCTCACCCTGATTTGCCTGTCTGCCTTCCACCATGGAATGATACAGAATGAGGTCCTTGCCCAGGCCTGTACTTGGCTCTTAGACTTCACAGCCTCCAGAACCATGAAGCAAATACATATCTGTTTATTGCAAATTATCCAATCTGTGGAATCCTATTGTAGTAATATGAAATGGAATATGATAGCCAGAACCTTAAGACTTGCAGTGCAAATGAAATATTTTAGTTGCTAAATGCATGGGTTCTAGTTCTTTGCTAACTGGTTTCTTATTTCAGACTCATCTACATATTAGCCACCGGACCCTGGGTAAGTCACTTTAACTGCTACATATCTTATTTTTCCTATTGAAAAAACAGAAGTATTTATTAGATTAGGTTGACATGAAGATTAACTAAGAAATATGTAAAAATCAGTTCAATAAATGTCTAGAGTCAAAGCAGATATTATGTAACTGTAAACTGTTTTACAGAAAACATTAATTTGCAGACATATAGTATGGAGAAAATAAACACAAGTCTTTTCAACATAATCTAGGTGTTTTTTAAAAAATGAAAATTTGAATGAATGAAGAATTTTTTTTCTGGATATTTTCGGAGAGATAAAATGATAATGTCAGCCAGTTTCTGTCTCTTTCACTTTCGTTGAGTGACATGTGGTAGTCAGTCTACTCCTGAGGTCTCAACTCAGTTCCAAACTATTGTTGAACAAGCCTGGCTTTTGCTCCGGCATCTAGTGCTGATCAGCCAGCTGAGAGAGGCACAAATAAAATCCAGTCACAGAGATAAAATAGATTTTGAAACACTGTCCCATTGAGGAGCACATTATCATTCATCTATTCATTTCAAAACAGAGTGCTTTATATTCCCTTCATAACAAGAAAGACAATGTACAATAAAGTATTGTTCTCAGTTGTTGGTCTGTTGTTGTTTTAATGAATCAAGAAGTGTTTGTTAGGCTATTGGAGAAAAAGACATGTAAATGCCAAAATTTATCATACTACTTTGCAGGCTCAGAAAGAATAAAACATTAAAAGGGATCACAATAGGAAAATGCACAAATACCCCCACCTATGGAGGTTAAGAAAAGGAAAAGCCTACCTTAGTTTTCTTCTGTCCACAGTGCTATTACAGACACTGTTTAGTTATTCATTACACTACTTAACTCCTCTCACATCTCGCTCTCCATCTTATTATTCCTTATTTTGTAATTGTTCCGACCTCATTTTTATGTCAGGTATCCTGATTTATATTGGTTTTAATTATCATAAACCTTACATAAGTAGAAATAATAGATTGCAAGCTGCAGTTCTATTTCTTATGCTGTAATAACATCAGAGAGTTGGTTAATTCACATTCAATTCCAATTCAATTCCACTGAAGGGTTACTCTATGGACTTGAAAAATAATAGAGATCTCCTGGTATGTGTATCCCTAATGGATTTCAGGATAATTGAATCAGAAAGCAAGATTTGGTGGGGGCAAGTGGAGAGTAGGTCCTTGAGTAAGAATTCTGGTACTCCAATCTCACCTCTTCTTCTCATCAGGAATTGATGGTAGGGGACTCAGACTTCTCCACCTTTAACCTCCTTCTTTCTTCTCTGTAAAGAGAGCAGACAGTATCTCCAGTATTCTTTGATGAACTGTAATTATGCAGAGGTTAAAGTGCACTTAAAAATGATGGGAATTTGTACACACTGAAGCTTGTGATAAGGTGGAGAAAAGTGTGGAGTTCAGAGCAAGGTCAGTTTTCACATTCATGTCCAAACCAACTGCTTATGGTTCAAGTGACCTTTCTAGGATGCTGTTCATCTCCAAAATGGGATGTTCGGAGTTTTGTTGTAAGGTTAAAAATATATCTGAATTTTCCAACAAAATCTTTATACAAATTCATTGCTCAGTAAATATTAGTCTCCATCCTCTTTTCCAATCACTGTATAAAGGAAACAACAGCAACAAACTTTATGAATCCAATATTTACTGAGTCATACCTCATTGCTAGAGGCCTCAGAAATACCATGCACAATTTCCCTGACCTCAGAAGAGAGGTGATAGAGAATTCAAAGACCCAGAAAGAACCCTGGGTGAGCAAGTATATTCAAGAAATGAAAAGAAGCATTGTGTCATGGTAGTTATTAAAGAAGGAATTCAAAAAGCATCTATCTGCAGAGCATCTCCCAGTTCACGCATACTGACTGGCATGGGGGAAGATTACTCAGGCGCAATGTTGAGTTTGTGAATGCTCCTGCAAGAAGATAAGAGAGACTTTTAATTAGGAAATTGAGTAGTCACAATAGAGGAAAGAAATTATGGTGTCCACTGAACTGTCACTTCCAGGATTTTAATTTGCTTTATATATTCTCTTATTGAAAAAGATTATTGTAAAAGTTAATTTCACCAGATTCCGTTAGCAGGTCAAAACCATTCAAAATACAGAATTATTGTACTTCAGGTAAATGAGGTTTTGGTACATTGCATTTAATAGCAAGTTTTTTTGATACTTTTATATCAATGCAATCACCATTTGCAAATTTAAAATTCTACTCTCTGTCATGATTTATTCCCCAAACCCCTGTGGTAAGGAATTGTTTTTGACTTTGAAAGAGTCAAAAATTAAGCATGTGTTCCTATAAAAATGAGAGAGAAAAGGAACACTTGTATCTACTCTGACATTTAACCATTATTTAGATAAATCAATGATGCCTTCTCATCTTAGAGGGATATATTTGTAATCTTCTCAAGATTATAAAATTTATGTTTTCATGTAAATTATAGAAGAAATTATGAGTTTGGTCAACCTCTAAGGCACCACAAACTAATAATGGGTGACTTGATAGATATTTTTAAAGATGCTCATTTATAAAAGACAAATTTTCCACCAACTGTGTTCATGGCTTCATAAACACTCAATAAATTTTTTTTGAGAAGGATAACCTATGGTCCAATAAATTTGATAAACAATTTGTGAGAAAATATATTTCAAAGAAATTGTAAGAATCTTTAATCTGCTAAAATATATTGTGATTCTCTAACTAGAGGACATAGAATGTGAAGTTTCACATTTTAATAACGCGCATACTCTGAGCACATTGTAAATAATTAGAACACCCTTGTGACCGGAAGGGAAATAAGAGATTTAAATTAGTCTCAAAATTCTAACAAATCAGAAAAAATTCACTTGTACTGGGCATTTTTCTAAGAAAAACAAGTCATTCCTCATTAGACCAGAACAATCGAGAAGACAGAAATAAATTAGTGCAATTTTTCACATCTCATTGTGAATGAAAAAAATATGGATAGATAGCAGAGAAATCGTTTGATAACATTTAGCACCTGGTCACTGGAAAAGCTTTCAGCAATGTAGAAATAGAAGGGAACTTCCACAAATAAATTGTACATGATAAGACAGATTTGGAGAATGCCCCAGATCTTAATGTCTACTATATGTTGTATATCAATATAATTATATGATACATAATTTCTCCAAAAATAGAATGAATTAAGAACCTGAATATGATTTAATTTATAAATTTTTAAAAAATCACTAGAGAAAAAATATAAAAGATTACAAATATGACTATAAATTCCACCATCCATTTGTTAATATTTTATTTATATATAGCTATATTTGATATATTTATAGGTACAGAATATACATGACAGATATATGTAGTACATAAACATATATATGCATATAATGCCTATGTATACATAAAATTTTTATGCAAACTATATATATTTATGCATATTTATACAATTATGCAACAAAATGTTGAAATCCTAATATTTTGTATTCTGTACATTCAGCTTCAAATATATTTGTATAGTATTTATTATCTAATTTTTTTCCATTTTTTTTCAGGGCCAACGACGGAACACAGAGCCTTATGCATGCTAGGCAAGCTCTCTGCCATTGAGCTAAATCCCCAACCCCTCTAAGCATTTTTTGAATAATATTTTTTAATTGTATAGTAGCTCCTATCACAGATGTGCTATAACATGTTCGTGTAATTACTATTGTTTGACATTTAGTTTGTTTCTAGTTTTTTGTCATTTTTAGAAATTATAGAGCAAGTAATAAAAAACAAGTCCTCAATACATTTTTTAACATTCCCCACCCAGAACTGGAATACTATGTTATTTGCCTCTATGATTTGTTTTTTAATTTTCCAATAATTTAGTTATGTGATATCTGACATTAAGCTGTAATTATGACAACCTGAAAAATTTAGGGATTGATACCCTTCCTCCTGTTTTAGTTTTACAGATTTTTTACAGATTTTAGCACCTGGTCACTGGAAAATCTTTCAGCAAAGTAGAAAAGATTTTTTTGTTTTAATTAAGAGCTGGAATTCAGTCTTTTCTACTTGGCAAGTAGAAATGCAAAAACTTAAATTCCTAACAAGATACACAAATAATACATCTCATTCTTCTAACAGCACTAGTAAACAACATATTCTCACCACTTAGAATAGCAAAGGGGAATGTACGTGAGAAAATTGCCACTGCTTTTAGTAAACGATTACCTGTAAGATGTTTCTGTTCACATAAAAGAGAAAGGGACATAGGTGAGTTAGCATAGGAACATACCTTTAATGATTCAGCCTGCTCAGCAGACCCAGGAACAACAGCGACTCAGGAGTAATGAACACACTGA
This sequence comes from Marmota marmota marmota, assembly GCF_001458135.2. Classification (NCBI taxonomy): domain Eukaryota; kingdom Metazoa; phylum Chordata; class Mammalia; order Rodentia; family Sciuridae; genus Marmota; species Marmota marmota. Next base: position 3,948,611 of record NW_025999894.1, on the reverse strand, counting down.
GCACCAAGAAAATGGTTTCTAATTATTATTTTCCAATAATGGAACCAGATCTTTTTGAAGAAAATTCCATGAAAAATTAAAGTTGAAAATGAAATGTTCTATGACATCAGAAAATAAAGAAGCCATCAAAAAAGAATGGAGACATTTAAAGGAGATCTCAATAACCAAAAAGAATGGTGATATTTAAAGGCAATCTCAAGGACCGAAGATAGAACAATTTAGCAAAACAAGTAATAGTGTGTGTAGATTTTTGGTAGAGTAATAGTTTTGGTAGATTTTAACTCATGCAATAAGGATATGTGAGATGGATTATGAAGCTAAAAGAGCTTTTCATGTGCATAGTATCCAAAACATACGAGGTGCCTGATTGTTCAAACTAATGGGTGACACTGATAGATTGGATACAATAAAGTGTGACAAATAGATGCATAAATAAATAATGAATGGAAAATAAGATACAACTCATTTTTCACAGAAGAATTCTGATTAGCAAATGTTAAGATTAATGAAAGATACACAGTCTTACCACTGGTAGATATTATTATGACAATTGCTAATAATTACCATATAAATACAATGAAATTCATATGTACTCACATATTTTAAATATAAAAATATTTGCATTACAAAATATCATAAAACTAAAATAAAGATGTAAATATTCTGTAACATATGTGTAGACTATAATGTAAAATTATTATGGGAGTTAAAAATCAGTGTTAGGGGCTGTGGTTGTGGCTCAGCGGTAGAGCACTCGCTCTTACATAAACATAGTGAGTTTACTGGGGAGAAAACTGCCAGGCACTACTGTAACCAGGTAATGCCCAGTAAAGAGTCTGACATCATGTCCCTTCAATATGATGCACAGAGAAGGGCACAATGTTACTTTTGTGGTTGTCTTGCAAAAATGCATATCTTTAACCTAAATATAAGAAAGTATCAGGCAGACCCAAATGAAGAGCAATTTTCCTAAATAACTAGGTGTACTCATGAAACATGTCAAGGTCACAAAAAGCAAGGAAATCTGAAGAGCTCTAATTGTCACAGACTGAGGAAGACCCAGAAGGCACAGTGAGTTAAGGCAATGTGCAATCCTGAACGGGATCCTAAAAAAAGAAAAAGGGTATTTCAATAGGGAAGAAAAACAAAACAAAACAAAACTAACCAACCAAACTAAAAAACAACAATGAAACGTAAACAGTTGGTAGTATTGTGTCAATGTTAATTTCCTGGTTTTGTGAGCTGTCCACTTTAGGGAAAACTGGATGAAGGATATATTCTTTGTACCATATCTGCAACTTCTAGCTAGGTTCCTAAATATTTTAATACAAAAAATGTATTAAAACTAAGCAAGTTTTTAAAGTATTTTTACCTGACTTTGACTCTTTTTGGTTTTTGTCATTGCTTTGTTTTCTGTTGGTTTGGGTAGTTTCTAGGAAAATGTGGAGTACATACTGTATTCATGGAGAACCTTTTAATAGAAGAGTTACATTCAGCCATTTTTAACATCAGGTTCTTTTTTTTACCCCTCAGGCGTAATGTGAGACAAACATACAATATTCAACTCAAATATTGCTGCTTTATTTCAACTGGGGGTAGGTATAAGAGCTCCGTGAGTTACCTTCTGGAGGTCTCTGCAGGGGTGACCCTTATTAAGAATGTTCTGCAAGTCACAAGCTTATGGCTAACAGGGTTTGAGAACTATTTATGAAGAGAAAGTTGCAGAACATGGGAATGGGAGGAGGGAGCTCGAGAGAGGATGGCTTGGCTCAGAGAGTCTTCATTTCCTTAATGGAATAATAATATGTGTTCTAACCCCTTGGGGATGATGGGAAGGAGCAAATTTGTGATTATAAAATATTCTGCAGTTTGAGAGTAGTATTTTGTTTTCAGGGCCTTATTGGCAAATGCAGTACTTGAAGTCGAATCAGTTGAGATACTTTATTTCTTTTTAAGATGTCTGTGGGAGAATGAGATAAAAGGAATACAGGAAATGTGCAGATGAGTAAAGAGAGAGAAATTTTAAACAAGGACTCTCTTTGCCCCAGTACAAAAAGTGCTTAGGCTGCTTTTGAGGACAAAAAATTAAGCTTGAAAATCAGAAACTAACAATATTAGCATAGGTGGAGTGCAGACAGAAAAGTGGCGGGAATTTGGGATAGGGTGCAAATGGAATGTGTAAGCAAGTAAACTGTGGCATAGCAACATGTTTACATCCAAGGCAAACATATTAAAAGGGTAAGCGGAAAGCTCCTCAGGCAGATACAACCACTACAGCTTAATATTTTTAGGAGAAAAATGAGGATTCATTTAGAACTCTCAAAATTGCTTTCAGTTACAACTATAATTACTTTCACATTATAATGCAAAAAGATCTATGTTTTTTTTTTTTTTTTGGTACTTGGCATTGAACTCAGAGACACTCAACCACTGAGCCACATCCCCAGCCCTATTTTATATTTTTATTTAAAGACAAGGTCTTACTGAGTTGCTTAGTGCCTCACCATTGCTGAAGAGGCTGGCTTTGAACTTGTGATCCTCCTGCCTCAGCCTCTCGAGCCTCTGAGATTACAGGCGTGTGCCATGGCAAGATGTATTTTAAAATACATTAAAATTGTAAAATATGTTTTCCATCTTCATATTAAAACTTAAATAAAATATTTGAAAAAGACATCTACCCAATTAGAAAGTAAACACACACACACATACACACAAAGAGAAACATGACTAAGGTGAGAGAAAAATAAAGTAGGTGGCAAAAATGTCTGATAAGCATGAAGAAACAACTATTAAGCTTTGGTGATTAGTAATGAAAAATACCAGTGGGAGCCAAGGGGACTGCATGTTCTTTAGGGACCTAAGGAATTGAGAAATGCTTTGATGTTTGGAAGGGCATTCATCTTAGTTCACACTTACCTGTGGGGATTTTCAATTCACCTCCTGCAAGTTGAAACTGGTTTTCTTGCTCAAGGAAATGGCATTTCATGAAAAATGCATTTTATATCTCTTCTTTTTTTTTAGTTAAATATAATTATTTAATTTTTATAGGTGCATTAAAATTATATAAAATAATGAGACACATTATGACGTATTTGTACATGCACATAATATAATTTGGTCAATTTGTTCTTAAGTAATGTATTACAGTTATTGATGTTGTATATTAGTATTCTTAACACCAAATAACTTAAAAAACAAGAGCCATTTTTGCTCACACCTGTAAAACCTACTGAGAGAATGGGCTTTAAGTTTGGGTTGATCCAAAGTTTACCAGGACTCCATGTCCATTTCATAGTTTTCCCTTGGTGTCTCACTCATTTTGTAGTAAGATAGATACTACCAGAAGTGGTACCATCTACATTTCCTCAACAGGGAAAGAGAAGAGTGCTGTTATTCCAGGGACATTATAAAGTATTCAAGGGTTTGGAGAAATTAACACAGTGCATTGCTGTTTTTCCTTAGTGTGCTTTTTCCAAATAATGTGAAGATGCATTGTCCCCAAGATTCATGGCACGGTAAAAACGGCTTAGGCTTTAACCAGTGGGAACAAGTCCATCACTCTTCACAAAAGGAGGAGGTTACTAAACCATGACAGAAGAGATTAGGACATGCATGTTCAAGACCAAGAGACCAGCTCCTCAAGAATTTTCAGAATTGTTGACTGTGATCCAGTTTAGCTGGTTCACGAGGGAATATGCTGTTATCAGAAGATTTCAGTAATTCATGGCATTGAAGTTTGGGATAAGAAATGGAAGATGATGAAATAGCAGGTCAAGTTCTATTTTCTTCTAAATGATTCATTACCTAATAATTAAGAGGATTCAATATACGTGAGTTATGAAGCAAAATAAAACAGCGCCTGCAATTTCACTGACTGACTCAATAACCAGAACATTCCCAATACCATCAAAGACATTGAGAGTTTACCTGCCTCATCCAATTTCCTCTTCTCTACACATAAACCTCCAAACCCGCATGGACTTAGACACACACACATACACAATCTCAGAACATACTTGGTTTCCTTGTTTCTATGTGTTATAGTACTACCATATTTTTTACGTTTAGATTTCCTTTTCTAGGTTAACTGTGCTAATCAATGGCACAGTCTAGAATTACAGAGCAATGTCATTCATAAAAGTAAAAAAAAAAATCCAGTGTTGAATATTTTTTCATGTGTTTGTTGTTGGCTTTTCTTATTTCTTTTTCTGTGAAGTGCCTGTTTAGTTCCTTTGCCTATTTATAGATTTTCTTTCCTTTTTGGTGCTGCTTTTTTTAGTTCTTTATATATCCTGGAGATGAATGCTCTTTCTGAGGTGTGGGTGCTAAAGATTTTCTCCCATTCTGTAGGCTCTCTCTTCATTTTCTTGATTATTTGAGGGGAATAATAGATATTCAGTAGATTAGACAAAGGGGAAGGAAGGGAAGGGAGGCGAGATAGGAAAAGGAAGGACAGTGGAATAAATTCAAAATAATTTTCCTAGGTACATACATGAAAACATCATAGGGAATTCCACCATCTTGTGCACCCACAAGAATGGGCTTTCCTAAAAGAACAATATATATATATTCTTCCATGCTTATATAATGATATAAAGATGAATTCTACCATCATGTATAACTAAAAACAACCAATAAAATAAAATAAAAAACTGGTGTTATCCTAATGCTCACAACATTAGAATTATCTATTGAAATCATATATATGTAATTATACTTATAGGAATGTTTCTCTGTGGTAGAGTACGGAATTGACCACCACTTGTAACTGCACAAAAGAATATTTTTGAATCTTATCACCAAAATGGTCTTCAAAATGAAATGCACCAGAAATGGTAGCATACATACATACGACAACATTTATATAAAAGCTTCATCAGAAAATGAGGCATATCCAACCTGACAGGACCTTAAGTAGGTGATGGTTAGCATGGGATATGGAAGCAGAGAATAAGTGAGGGGATTTTTGTGATACTGATAATGTTCTGTTTCATGGTTTTCATGATATGTATGTTCAATTGTCAATAATTCATCAAGCTTTAATCTTACATGTGCTTTATGTGGGGATATTGTAACTACTAATAGAGTTCCTAACATAGGTTGAGAGTAAACGTTTTAGACAATAAAGTCAAGAGAATCACAGACAGCAGAAAAAAGTAACAAAAATGGAAGAAGAAATGGGCCATGATTGGAAAGACAAAGGAATTACAGGACTGTTGTGGATGGCAGAATGCCCAGCGCAGAGACCTTAAAGACAAAAGCAGAAGCCAAGATCACACATGAATGACCAGAAGCAGCAAGAGTTCCCGACCTCTCAACAGCAATATCAACTTCAATGTCTTCAAAAATGTTCAGGGAAAGGATGTCCATCCCAGGCATCCATACCCATTCACAGTTAAAACGTTAATGAACAAAGGAAGGTGTTCAAACATGCAAACTCTCAAAACTTACACTGCTCTTAGGCTCTTAAAAACAAACAGAAAAAAAGAAACCAAAACAACTTCTGGAAAATATGGTTGTGTGAAAACAAGAAACTAGTCAAGGGAAATGAAGAAATGAGAAGGAGGAAGTAGGAGATCTTACTCAGGAGAGTTTCAAAGGGAACTGTGAGGGTCAACACAAGACAAGGGTGAGGCAGGGGCCTCAAGGTCACCAGCTCAGATCTTAGGAGGACAGGGGATTCCAGAAATTCTTCAGGGTATATGATGGATAGATGGGGCCTAACAGGATGTAAACATGATTTTCCTGGTTATTGAAAGAGATGTGAGGACTCAATGAGAAAATCAGTAAACTATTCTGCCTCCATGTGTAAACTCCATTAAGAGTGTGCAATAAGTAGCATGAAACTATGACATACAAGGCTCAGTCCTAGGCAATTATTATTTAGTTAAAGCAACCAAAACTAGATGTATTTTTTTGGAGGAAGGCACTATTGGGAGATGGAGAGGAAGAGCAAAAAAAAATAACTCAAACCTTCGCCATTGGTAGATGATATAGACATTCATTTTTGTTAAAGATATTGTGAAACATATGATAAAAGGATAAATAAAATGTGAAACATGGGCACTCCTGGTGATCAACTCTGGGGAAGAAGAAAAGAAGAGAGCTGGACTTTGCTGAATACTCTTTAGCAATATTTTAATTTTAAAATGTAGGCAAGAGCCAGGCATGGTGGCTCATGCTTGTAATTCCAGCAGCTTGGGAGGCTGAGGCAGGAGGACTGAAATTTCAAAGCCAGCCTCAGCAACTTAGTGAGACTATAAGCAACTTAGTGAGACCCTGTCTCTAAATATATATATATATATATATATTATATATATATATATATATATATATATATAAC